>NC_132890.1:36510808-36600808 GCF_030463535.1 Salminus brasiliensis
CTGGCACTCCATCAAGGCTTAAAAATGTCATAAACATGTCTATAATGGCACACGCTCGTTCCTAATCACGTGAGTAAACAAGGTCAAGCTTATCACGCTGGCAGCATGACAGAATACGGCCCGGAGATTGAAATGCTAAATCAATATTACGCCAGAGTCATTACACTGTGTCTCGTAGAGTGTCGGTTAATGTTAACGTGATGACAGACAGGCGAACAGAGCTGAGCTTTCGGCGCCTCTGACTGCAGTTCCAGGGTTAGTCAGGGTCTCTGGGGAGTTATGGGGGGGGGGTGCTTAAAAATTGGCTGGACTGCCAGAAGTCTTTTATCTGATAGCTCTGTGCTCAGCTGTCCCTTGCTGTTTTCTGGTCCACTGTCCCTATCTGCTTCCTTTTGTTCATGTTTACTCCCGTCCCTCTGCATCTTACCCCGTTTAACCCTCAATTACGGAGGCTTCTACAAGACGAGCGCAGAGACAGGGAAGCGATGCCAGAGGAGATTGGCGGAAACTGTGACTGTAACTACATTATTTGGACAAAAGTATAGGGACACCAATGTAATCAAGGGTATTAAAAAAGTTTCTCCTGAGTTTGTTGGAGTAACTGTCTCTAGAAGAAGACTTTCTACTAGATTCTGGAAGAGGATTGCTGTGAGGATTTGATTGCATTAAGCAGCAAGAGCTTAAGTGAGGTCAGGATGATGGATGATGATCACCACCCAACCTCATCATCCTTAACTCTCCAACTCATCCCATCCAAAACTACTGGATGGAGCTCCACCACCATCATTCCAGAGAACACAGTTCTTCCTCTGCTCCACAGCTCAATGCTGGGGGGCTTTATATACCCCTCTAGCCCACGCCTGCCATTAGGCAGCATGGTGCTAATAGGTTCATGTTAAAATGAACTGGAGGTTGGTTAAGATGAACCCCAGGTTGTGTGAATTTACATTTACATTTACATTTACGGCATTTAGCAGACGCTCTTATCCAGAGCGACTTACAAAGTGCTCTGCTATTTACCCAAGAAAACCTTCGCTAGTTAGAATAGACTAATAATTCAAAAGATACCTCTAAGTATGAAGAATTTCATGTCAAATGAAATGTTGATGGACTGATAGGTGGGAAAGGAGCTTTGGGTTTTTCCATTAGAACAGAGACATAGACTACAGTGTAGTCTTGTCCCAAATCAAGCTAATAATACATGGTACTGCACAAGCTTTAGTACATTTATCACGATTTATCTGATTTATTATCAGATACCAACTCTTCACAGACTCCCTCTCTTTAGATCTAAGGACAGAAGGTAAAAAAGGAATTTACCTAGTAGTGTTAGCTTCAGAAAAATACCATTATCATTTGTATGCCTAAAGCAGCATTATGCAAGAATTAATATTTCTTGCTCCCCCTACAGTAAAGAAGTGTAATATGCAATTTACACATGCATTTCTGGACAAGCTGAGAGATACCTAAAGTAAAAGATGTTAGACGTCTCACCTTATTTACCTTACTGACTAATCGCACAATGCATGGACATGACCTCCATCATTTTTGCTGACCTCAGTACTGACCATTAGCAAGGAGAGCCCATTAATGTAAATATGAATTTGTTTAAGAACCGTATGTAATTATTTTATATAAGTTATTTAAAAAACTTTAATTTAAATAAAAACATAAATAATACACAAAGTGTAACAGCATTATTATGTTATTATATTATCATTTATCATTCATTTATTATTTATATTTATAAGATGTTTATAATATTTTTTTCCACAATTATTTATGCACAATATTATTTTTATTTATATTTTTATTTATATCAAATTTATATCATATCATCATTATGATTATTTATAACATTATTATTATAAAAAATAACAATAATGTTATCGTGACATGCCTAAGAGAAGCATCTGGACTGAGGTGATTAATCACAGGCTTAATTACAGGATTTTACACACATATGACTGCATTACACGGTTCTCAGCGATGTACTGCCCTCTCCACCAGAGTTACACGGTGCAGTTAGCAGAGTGCCCAGCCTGGAGTAGCAATGATAGAGATGATATTCTCCCTGTTACAGTCAGCGGAGCATCTTAATCATTTTACAGTTATTATTTTAAGGTTATAATGAGACATAATATTGCTTTGAAGGCTTTAGACTGAGAGTCTTTAGGACTTTTCACAGGATAAGAAACCAACGTATGTACCTCTCCTATGATATCGCTGATATCACTGTATCTCCTATACAATAATATCAGCATGCCTCTCCCATCTATCCACGTTTCTATGCACTGGTCGTCATTATTTTACATTTTAAGATGTAAGAAACGCTTGTTTGTTTTCCTGATTCATATTTTGAGTAATCAATTTCCTCTTTATTAAAAAGACACAATCCTCAATTTCTGTAATCTCTCATTTTTAAAGCCTTTCCTGATTTTTGACTGTGTGTGAGAGAGGAGCGATGCTTACCTGGGGAATGTGGAGGAGGGGTACACATGAGCACTACTCCCTGACCTTCTCTCACAGACACACCTCCTCTCGCTCGACTGCTGAACGCACCCAGATCTGTGGAAACACACACACACACACACACAGCGTTGGAAGGTGGCAGAAAGACACAGCGTGGCAGAGAGGATGGAGATAACCTGCAGATTAAGGGTCAAACATTGCATATGAGCCCGGCTGATGAGTGCCAGAGGCCTGGCCAGATTTAGTATCTGTCACCGGAGCTGTGGGCCCCCAGTGGCCCTTGCTCAGGTTCCAAACTATCTTTTAAAGCTGACCTCCAAGCACTGGCAGGAACGAAGGCCTAGCGGTAATTAAAGCAGTTAACCTTGCCCACAGCCATCGCTCCCACGAGTGCTATCCAAACACCACAGCAGAGACTGTCCAGACATTTTTCGCTGTTTGAGCATCAAAGAAAGTTTTGGGCACTGGTTTGTGTCTGTGTGCCGCCTCTGGACCACCAATTCTGCTGAAATGATGCTGTTCAGCCGAGACATGCTTGCTGGCACTGCCAATTAACCCACACGTTTATAGCCCCCCTAGCACTAGCAATGCTCTAGACAATAGGAGGATAAGGACTTAACACACATCTCCGCCACATCACTGCCTCTTTTCAAATTGCCGCTCAGAGGAAAGCGCCAGCTCCCCAGCTTCGCTAACAGACAGCTAACAGACACCTGTGCCAGCTTATGTCGCTTATGAGTGATGAGGGTAGAGCACCCCATATACCCCCCTGGAGAGAGCGCGTCCGACTGCTTATGGCAAAGTGCTACGGCTCGGGATTTGAACTCGCGACCCTTGTGACATAGTGGCAGTGCATTAGACGGCTGTCCTCAGTTTGACCTGGACTCTATGAGGTGACTGATATTTATATACTTAGAAATACAGCACTGTGCAAAAGTTTTAGTTCCCTGTGTAAGTCAGAATGTAAAGCTGCTTATCAAGTCAATTAAGTCAAGCCAAATTAATTTGTATAGCTTTTACAGCTGTTATTGTCACAAAGCAGCTTTGCACAATCAGTAATTAGTAAAAGACAAGAAATCAACAACAGAAAAATGCATGAAAAATCAAAGACCCCCAGTGAGCAGCCAAAGACCACAGTGGCAAAGAGAAAATCCCTCAGAGCTGGAGGAAGAAACCTTGGGAGGAGCCAAGACTCACAAGGGGACCCGACCCATCCTCCTCTGATCAGAACTATTGATAAATTATTGATAAAAGGTACCAAATCATCTAAACTGTTGAACTGCTCTGATCATAATCATAATATAATAATCATGGTGTAGAATAACTGAATATAGTCATGGCAGTGATGGTCAGAGTAATGATGGGTAATAGTGGTGATATTAATAGTGGCAGATAGTTAAGAGTCTATTTAGGTTTAAACATGGTTATTAAGAAGGTGAAATCTTATCTGGCCAGTACGAGTTTATCTCCTCAGAATAAACTCCAATAACATTCGGATATAAAGTCATGGTTTTCCATCACTGTGATCATTAAAACATCTCCAAAGCTCTTCTCAAGAACCTTAGTGAGGTCAGGATGTTGGATGATGATCACCATCCCACTCCACCTCATCCTCAATTCCCCAACTCATCCCAAAAGTATTGGATGGAGCTCCACCACCATCATTCCAGATAACACAGCTCTTCCACTGCTCCACAGCTCCTCAATGCTGGGGGGTTCTAGCCTTGGCATTAGGCAGCAACAGGTGCCAACAGGTTAATGTCCTATTATTTTGGCAGTACAGGGACTACTACAGGAACTAGGCAAGCTGTGTGGATCAGCAAGAGGTGCAACTGAATGCATTCATTAGAAAGGGTGTCCATAAATATTTGGACGTGTAGTGCATTAGCCAACCTAGTGGTTTTCCCTTCCCTCACTGGGTTCAGCACTGCAGCAGCTCGACTGCTTTTGGACGCCCTCGTTAGGTACAACAGCTTAAACCTTGGACAGCAAACCTTAGACTGGGTTTGGGCTAAGTGGTTTATTTGGGCTAATTGTGCTCATTTTCATTTCTGCTCTGGCTTGAAAGACCGAAATCACATCGGAAATAAAATAAATAAATAAATAAACTACTCTGTTCAACATCATACGAGAACACGAGCCGAGTCCACAGAAACAGCTAGCAAGCGGACTGGAAGACTGATCACTCTGTCTGTGGCTAAACTGGAGAGATGAAGCATAAACGCGCTTGGCTTGCAGAACAGTCAGTCGCCCGGAGAACGCTCCAGAAGTTCTGGATGGAAGCATTCCTCTCATATCATGATCCCCAGCAAATAGAAACAGCACAGCAAGAACAATAGCCTCTCCATCTCTCATCTCCCAAGAGGAAAGCGAGCACAGGCACATCGAGAGACAGGAGGCCAAATAACAGTTCAGCATTTCACACATTCATCATGCCTTCTGGGCTTGTTTGATGACTGCCATTGAATTAATCGGATTTTTCAAATGGTGTGAAAATCTCTCATGGGATATGATGGCTACATGTCCATCACTGGTCCTGGCACGAGCAGCTCACTGCTGGTACCATAATTAAATCTGCACTGGATGGAGCGAGAAAACAGGAGAGAGAGAGAGAGAGAGAGAGAGAGAGAGAGAGAGAGAGATAGAGAGATAGAGAGAGAGAGAGAGAGAGAGAGAGAGAGAGAGAGAGAGAGACTATTGGAGTGGCAGAGAATGAAAGGCTCGGCAGGTGGAACTCCTGCAATTAATCTGCCACAGCAAATTATATTTGCATACATCACCATCACTAATGAGAGTAAAATCCAAAAACAACGCCACGCCATTGGCTGCCTGCCTTCTTACTGTCAGTGCATATAGATACAGCTGTGCTCAAACATCGATACGTTGATATATTGTGAATAAGCTCTCGATGTGCAAACTGCTCTCTACTTTAGTATATAACGCTGTATTAGGGATGAGTGACTCAATGCTGAGTACATACTGTCTTCTGCAGAGCTGCTATTCAGCTCTCCTCATTGGGTCCACCATTCCCAGTAACCACAAGTAGTGGTCACACCATGTTCTGGCCCAAGTGTTTCCTGATTGGCTGTCACTTAGTCTGATTACTGTTTGAGGCCTCTACACTACTGTCTTCTGTCTTTCCTCTGCTTTGTTCAGTCCAATCAGAAAATCTATGTTCCCGATGTGTTTTAAAGAGTAGAATGGGTCACGACACTGCTGTTATACTGATGGATCCCACTGTCCTCCTAAACACTGATGAAGGTCAGAATCTTTATTAAAGTTACTGCGTAAGTGATCGCGCTGGGCAAAATGACCTCAAATCAGTATCACGATCAACTGAAGGTTTGACCTCGGTTATGATTAAGTGGAGTTATGACGTAGCTAAGTTTTGGGAGACTGACCACGCCCCAAACTCCTCCTCCTGGGCCTCATGTAAACATGCTTTTCAGTCAACTCAGTGTCAAACAAACCAGTCCAACCCAGACTCCAAGCCCAGTGTCAAAAGTCCACCCTGAGTCCGCACTCACAAATGAGCGATTATAAAAGCTGCCATGTGTCATGTGACTACACATGTGGTAGTATGTTTTAAAGGGGACAGTATATGGACACAAGTACTGTCAGAATTAAAAATAAACAAATAAATAACAAAAAATAATAGTAAAAAATATTACTACTATCAGATTAAGAAATACTTAATTGATCCCAGAAGGGAAATTACATTAATTAATTAGGTGTTACAGCTGCAACCGTTCGTGTAAGAATAAACACACTATAAAATACACACCTGATAAATAAACATGAATAAAATACATTTAGAACAAGGAAAGAGAAAAAAAAAAACAACATTAACAAACTACTACTACTTCTACTACTAATAATAATAATAATAATCAACAGAATAAAAAAAAAAATCCAAATGATTAGCATGAGCAAGATTGAGTTGATTAGAGGTCAGAATGCTGGTTTTGATTTTTTTATTATATGCCTAGCCTTAGTAAGTGGGTTTTTAATTTAAAAATATCTTCTTTAAAACAGTGGGTGAATGAGGTCTAATGCTCTTTACTAAACTCAATTATATTTAAAAAAAAATCCAAATAAATAAATAATCATGTGCTCTAGTGCATTGTTACACTGATATGTCATTCATGTCTGAATGGGAAATGTAGAACGCACACAGGCTGTCTGACAGGCCTGTCGAACTGCTCAGATGCACATACTGTACTTTTCATGATGTCTGACATTTACATTTATGGCATTTAGCTGATGCTCTTATCCAGAGCAACTTACAAGGTTACTCATATTACAGAGGTGGGGCAATGTAGTGTTAGGAGTCTTGCCCAAGGACTCTTATTGGTGTAGCGCAGCATAGTCACCCAGACCAGGAATCAAACCCCAATCTCCCACATGGTGAGGTAACGCACTAGCAGGTAGTGGTGTTACCTGTTGCACCACACTAACCACTGACAACGTTAGCCATTTTTTATTTACCTCTGTGCTCAACAGGCCGTGACTCGTAGACGTCACCTGATCAACGTCACCTTGAGAATCTCCTGTAATATCCTCATTCATTATGAAACCAATCGTGGTTCCTCTACAGCAACACTCCAAGAACCATTTGAAGAACCTTTATTTGTAAGGGTGTTCTCACAACAGGCCTAGTTGCCTTGTACTGTAATAACAGGCCCCCCCCCCGTCCCCATCCCGTCCCCACTCCCCCGCTGCCTGAGTCCAACTGAACCGTGTTAGAGTCCACCACTTCAAACGGGCCCAGTAACGGTTCACTGTACCGTGCTCGGGCACAGTGCGGAGCGATCACACTACTCAAACAAACAATTGTATTTTTTTTGGGGGGGGCGGGGTGCTCGGGTATCTTGGCCTGGAGTGAGTTTTTACAGATGCTTGTACAGGTTTTGCAGATGCTGGTGTGTTTTGGATCTATTTCTTCAGGCTGTTCTCGTTTTTGTCTTAGAATGTACTTAGAATACATTAATTAAAACAGTGGAATAGAGAGACAAATACATAAATAAATAAATAAATAAATAAATAAACTACAGCTGGGCTATATGGTAAAAAAATAATCACAATATTTAAAGACATTTTTGTGACATTATACCCCAACTGCATCAGTAGAGATGATTCTTCAAAACTGCAGTTCAATTATTCTCACATACTGAGCACAATGATTTTTATGATTATGATTTTTTATGATTATCCATAATATGCAGCAGTTTATCCAATTAAACCTGAGACTAATTACACTATTTGCAATTGAATATGCAGTTGATCAGTGTTCTTTAATCTCCTCAATATGATCAATATGACTGTGTATAATGATAACACATTTAATCACGATATAATAAAATATCACCATATTGTCCACCCCTAAAGGCCAGTGTATATGATTCACTGATGTATAACAGTTGTTGGATGTGATCGAAGGGTGGTTTGAAGGAAACCTTGATGTCAACATCCAGTCCAGTAACATGCAGTTTCATATTTGGGCAAATGAATAACAACAACCACGTCATGAGACAGTGTCCATTTTGCTAGTATGTCCTTATATAGCCTTGAAGAGGGGAACAGGGAGGTGAGTTTGCGGCATGGACCATCTCCCACAATGAAGTTGTGTCCTAACTCCACTAATAACACTGAAAGCCGGCCTGAAAGTGTAGGAGACGCTTACCCTTTGACATCAGTTAAGCATTAAGGTCCTAAAGCCCTTCGGAACTGTATCAGGACTGAACAGCAGAGGTTTCCTTTGGGTTTTTTAGTAAGCGCATGACCTCTTGGCATCAATACAATGCATTAATGACATAACGACAGCAGCAGCTTACATTAGCGGGAAATTGAAATGGCTGGGACGGGAACCCTGCAATGCATTTGCAATCGAAAGCGTGCGTCCAGCATGAGGACTCTGAATCTGTCGCCATTCTTTGTGGCCAGTGGGTAAATTGTTTGTAAAGGTCAATTCTGACTCTGTTCAAGCGCTCAAACTTGTGGTTCTCAATTACGAGGGCAAAATGGAAATGGGCTGTAAACAGCATTTACGAAGGTCAGTGTATCAACGGAAGCAGCAATTATGTTCAGTTGGTAGCATTGAGGGGGAATAGCATTTTAGAATGAGGCCAAAGTGCCTGGAAATGAAACAACGTTCAACTCTTTGATGGTTGGAAATTAAACTTTGTCCAACTCTGCTCGGTTGGAAGGTTGCAGGTCAGCGAAATGACCGTCTGCTTAACCTGCTTCCTGTGTTCAGAATTATTCATACTAGAAGAACACCAACACCAATGCAAGCGGGTGCAGTAAGCTTCTGACAGCTGTACAGCAAAAAATAGCTGTTTTTGTACTCGCTGGTGTAAGCTGTGTGAAAGAGCATCAGCAGCGACAGACGTGTTGGTAATTAATCTCTTTACTGGTGCATTGTGGGCTTAAACTGAAGACAGGAGCTTTCAGAAAGTCTGTGGTTCTACTATTTCCGAGCTGGATGTGGGTGGCATTTGATTATCCCCTTTCAGACTAATATAAGGCAATTTTAATTTTGCACGGCAGTGATGTCACACAGCAGGGGGTCCGCGACAGAGTGCCGACCCAGGGCAGGTTTTCGCTCATCCAGCACTTCTACTCCTCGCTCGGGCTCTCTTTTCTTCTCTCCTCCTCCTCCTCTCTTACTCCCCCATTTCTACCATTTTGTCCTTCTTTCTCGCTGTCTCCTTGTCTTTCTACCTCATTTTCTTTTCATTTCCTCTTTCACTCCGTCTCTCCTTTGTGTCCTTGTGTCCCTTTCTTGCTCTCCATCTTTAGTCTATTACATAAGTCTTTATTTAATATTCGTACATTTGAAATTCAATCCAAAAAAAGAGCTTAGACTGAATATTAATGAATATTTTTAAGCTCCGCAGATGAAAAAATTAGTTACCGTGCTTGTTTAAGGTGGTAGTAACTTCAGGCTCCTGCAGATGGTGCTGCATGAGAATGATGGGGCTAGATTGATAGATTGAGAGGAGGTGGTGCAGTGCAGTGAGGGTCTCGTTAGATATGTGGAAAATGGGTCGCAAAGCAGATGCAGTTAATGATTGGCTGAAAGGAGTGATTGCATTTGGGCGTGGCCAAAGACGACAATTTGAAGGAAGCAGCTGAATCTGTAGGTTTATGGAAACTTACGGTCATACAGGTCTACCAGCAGTGGCAGAAATCCCAGCCTACAAAATATTCTACTTAGAATTGTGGCCAAAATATGAAACTGACAGATGGGGACCGTGGGGCATCAGGTTTCCCGGCTTTGACGGCAAGATCTGCTTCTAGAAGTCAGCGCAGGTTCTTCACCACCAACTTCTGAGAGAACCATCCACAAGGAGCTGCAGAACATTAATATATGGAGCTAAAAAGCTTTCTAAATTGGCTTGAAAGTGTAGATCTATGAAACCTCCTAATGCGTATAGAACCTTTACCTTACGCTGAGGTTCTTTAATCTTTCAAGGTAAAGGTAAATTTTCAGTCCAGGTTTTTTGATGTTTCCTAGAAGGGTACGTTCTAATGAAGAACAATTTTGGAACCTATATTTGTGAGTGTGAAATGTTAGGTATGGTAGGATAAGAAATATACAGCATAAAGAAAATGAGTCAACCAGAGGAGGGTGGGTTCCCCGTTTGAGTCTTGGGTCTTTGAGGCTTTTTGCCTTTCTGTTGCCATTGGCTAGTTCACAACAGTCTTGGCCCTGAGTCTCATTCGTTGTCAAAAAAGCCATTAAAAATAAATTAAAGAAATAAAAGAAATTAAATTTAGTTTTATTACAAATGAAAGTTTTTTGCAAACCAAGAACCATGTAAGACTGTGGGATGTTAAGTCTGATATGTTTAAAGGAAGTAAAGCACCCTACAAGAAATGAACTGATTGTTTTCATTCAATGCATATGAGGAGCAGATCGAGGTTCAAAGTCAGTGGGTCAACATTTAGCAGCCACTCCATTTTCTGGCAACTTCTCCCGTGAGAAACAACCACATTGTTTGCAAATGTATCCCCAGAGTAGCTATAAAGGAAAGGAAGAAACAGAACATACCCTAGGCCAACCCTATTCTGTCTGGAGGATAAGACTAGGGTTACTGACACCTATAAACTATATTTAGCACACAATAAGACAATGACTGGCCTTCAACTCGAGCCACTGGAGCATCACACTGGTTTAAAGCAGTGAATCAACAAAGCTCATGTAGCTAATCTGACCTTGTTCCGTACCCACCAACTAACATTGCAGCAAAGTTACACAATTTTTATTAAATATATTTTTAATAGACCTGATTTGTAGCTTTTTTTGGCAATGTATGACATACTGTGTCCATAACGATTGGCAAAAATGCACTATATTGAATATAGAAGTACTGCCAATAGAATAGGACTCTCTAGAGTGAACATGAACCTATTGGCACCATGCTGCCTAATGCTGCTAGGCGTGGGCTAGAGGGGTATAAAGCCCCCCAGCAACATTGAGCAGTGGAGCAGTGGAAGAACTGTGTTTTCTAGAATGATAAATGATGGAGCTCCATCCAGTACTTTTGGCAAGGTGGCATCATCAAGGCTCTTGCTGCTGAATGCAATAAAATTCTCGTAGCAATGCTCCTTTAAAATCTAGTAGAAGCTATCCCTGTGAGATAGCAAACTGTGACACACCAAAGCATCCAAGTAGTCATCATTTACAGCATTAACACAGCAGACAGAAACTGAGCTATATACCAAATAGCAGTGCGTGTGGTGTACTAGGGCTGTCAAATTTCCAATATCCATCAAATTCAGTGGAACAATGCACGCTCAACTGTATAAAAATGTCCATTCGAATGTTTAGAGCTATCACTGCAGCCGCTCCCAGGCTGATTCTCTCACATACGACGGCTGCCAAGAGCACAGGGGAGCGTGCCAGGACTGACGCTCTGCTTCTATCAGATGGGAGACTTTTTCTTCACATGCCAACACTCCAAATGTGGGTGCTTATAATGTTTATATATGTATAAGCCGCAGATCTTCTTTGTTAAGAAAAGCATTTTCTAGTGAGGTCAGCTCATGGATAAGTGATGTTACAGACTACGGTAACCCGGGCCATTCAAGAGCTGATTCGCTTGCCTGGAGCACAATAACCCGGGTCTGGAGGGCAAGCACAGGCCTTTACGAGATCTTATTACATATTATGAACCATCAAGAATACTTAGAGTGCTGCTTCTAAGTATTTCCCAGAATTCAGAAAACATCAGCAGGGGGAAGAGCCTTTTCTTATAAAGCCCCCCCAACTCTGGAATAACCTCCTTCAATGTTCGGGACTCAGACACAGTATCAATCTTTAAATCTAAGTTGAAAACTCATATGTTTAGTTTAGCTTTTGGTAATTAATGTTTCCCCTTAGCTAAAGGTTGCAGGTCCAGGGGTTCGCGGACACAGGGAATTGTAGTATACTGAGATGCTGGAGCTGTTGTCTTGCTGCTTACATGCGATCACTCAGGTTTGTGGACGGTGGAGCAGATGGACGCTAGCGTTTCAGGGCGCTCCCGTGTCTGTGTTACCTTCTGGCTCTCTCCTTTTAATTAGACTGTTATAGTCAGACCTGCCAGAGTCATCAGACACTCTCTGATATCTCTCAACATTCTCTGCCCTCCATAAATTCAATCAGAACTAACTTTGTCTCTTTATTGTCTCCAAGTAAATGACCGTCCACTCATCCAGCCCAACCTGCTGGAAGACTGATCGCTGGGGTCCCCTCTACCTGCGTTAGACCAGCTGCCACCGACCAGTCCGACCAGCAGCATTTTCCTTGGATACAAACACTGATGCAGTGAAGAACTTTCTGGATTTCACCATGCTGAAACAACAAGGAGCCAATTAACCACGTAATCACGTAACCTCAGATGCGGCACCCTTTCACACTTGAAGCCACCCCCACACCAATGATTTCAGAAGCACCAGAAATCGGTTCTTTGGGTCACTCCCGGGATCGAAAACAGTTGACCAAACGTAGCAAACTTTCAGAGCAAGCACATCTGGGTCTCATTTACTTCTGGAGTGTGCTGGATCTGATGCTAATGCCTGATATCACATGGCATTGTTTTAGTGGCACACAGATGATCATCAGTTTATTAGGCAGTGGTCTTAATGTTTTGGTTGATTGGTGTATAACACTGTCACATGAAAATGCCGGTATCTGCAGTAAATTTAGTTTTCCAGCCAAGTGAACTGATCTACAAGATCTACAGCGTACCAAGCAGTAGCTCTTCACGGAACAGTTAGTTGACTGAACAGAAATAGAAAGTTTAATGGAAAGTCCACAAATCAGCCATAACATTAGCACCACTGACACATGAAGTGAAGAAGTGAAGAAAAAATGTCTTCATCTACAGCGACTCCTGTCAAGGGTGGATATATCGGGCAGCAAGTGAACGGTCAGTTCTTGAAGGGGATGAAGGAGTTGAAGCAGGAAAAATGGTCAAGCGTAAGAATCTGAGACATTTTGACAAGAACCAAACTGTGAACCAAAATGTTCTAGACAATGACTGGGTCAGAACATCTCTAGAACATCAGGCAGGTCTTATGGGGTGTTTCTATGTATGCAGTGGTCAGGACCTACCAAGAAAAGACAACCAGGAAAAAAAGATGACCGGGTCATGTGCACCTAGCTTGAGGCTTACCTAAGGCCTTAAGACGTACATAATCTAGGTGCCATTTGTGCCAGATGACACCTTCAGAGGTCTTGTGGAGTTCATGTCTCGGACGGTCAGATCTGCTGGCGCAAGTTCGGCCTACTCAGGAATTAACAGGTAGGTGGTGCAAATGTTATTGCTGATCAGAGTACATACTAACATAGTCCATAAAAAAATTAAGGGTGTGTATTAATAGTATTAATGTTAATTGAGTCATACCTATTTGTCTCCAACAGTGACATCATTGAAGATGATCTGCTGATCTGATGAATCTGTTATTTATGTAGGTTTCAGAGTCGGCAGCTGGTGTGAATCTCGTAATTAACAGTTGCAAATATAGAAAATGACAGTCTAAGAATATGACATGATGCAACGTTGCTTGCCAAAACCATCTTGGTAGAATTACTATTCCCCGTCTTATTCTGCTATTCAGGCCCAAACAAAAGGCTGCTGTTTGGGATTGGGCGGACAGGGGCACCTATGGAGACGAAACCACGGTCCGTCCTCCTTTTGATTCTGAATGCGCTCCACTTTTAATTCTGCTCAATGCTGCATGGCTGGGTGCTCCTGAACAAGCGCGAGTGCATCCCAGAAGATAAGCCTGCCACTCTTTCAGCTGTAAATGGGTTAACACTCACAGCCTCAAAGATGCTGTTAATCTAACGCTTTTCAGACTCGGCGTGCATTTGAGCGGCGAGGAGGCGGCAGGCCTGTTTGTGACACAGTTTTGTCAGGCTAAAATGTTCATTTGAAGCATGAGTAGACACACGCTGGCTGATCACCACGATGAGGGAATTGTAGCTCCGTTCCCAGGAGACTCGTCTACGGGCACACTGGCCTTGTTTATTAGTGCACGCTACGGGGGTCTCATGCCATGAAAGGGACGCATCAAAGTCGTCCCTTTCTATGAAAAATAAAAGACACTGGTTGGAAAAGAAAAAGAGATGGCACCCTGACCTCTAACGCTAAACCTGTGTAAGAGAGAGCAGGTTAACTAGGAGGCTCTGACATCAGCCAACAGCCTGATAGAAGTGGAAGACTCTAAATATCTACTAATACAGTCTGTAGTGGTTTACACTATATGTCCAAATATTTGTGGACACCCTTTCTAATGAATGCACTTAGCTACTTTAACACATACACAGCTAGTCTAATCTCTGTAGAGAAGTACTGCCAATAGAATAGCAGATCTCTGCAGCAGATAAACATCATGAACCTATTGGCTCCATGCTGCCTAATAATGCCAGACGTGGGCTATAGAGGGGTATAAAGCCCCCCAGCATTGAGCTGTGGAGCAGTGGAAGAACTGTGTTCTCTGGAATGATGGTGGTGGTGCTCCATCCAGTACTTTTGGGATAAGTTAGGAAGTTGGGGATGTTGCCATCCAACATTCTGACCTCACTAACGTTCTTGCCGCTAAACACATTTAAATCTCACTTCTTGTAGAATCTTGTAGAAGCCTTCATTATAGAGACAGTAGAGACAGTTCCTCCAACAAAAGCAGGAGAAACTCTTTTTAATTCCCTTGATTTTGGCAGAAATGAATCAGACGGTGTCCACATATTTTTGTCAATGCCGTGTATTTGTTTTGTGTGCATGCCAGAACGAGGTCTTTGTGGATTGTGGATTTTAATGAACTCCTAATTCTAGTCGTCTGACTTTTACTGAGTCTTGAGTGTCCGAACAAGTGTCGTTTTGAGCTCCCCCCACCCCCAACTCCCCAAATTTCTGTTCTCAGCTATGGCTAATTTGGACCAGTACCATCATCCCATCGTTCTTTTGGTCCAACTCTCTCTTATGCACTATGGAAGGAAAAAAAAATAATACATCCAATCCCATTCTGTAACAGATGCATCCTGAAATAGCACACGCCTCACACTGTGCGAGGTCGTGTTGCCCGCTGGGCGTTTCCTTCTGCAGGGTAGTTGAGTATCTGAGTAGTTTGAGCAAGATATCCTACTTGTTTTAAGTAATGCAGCTTGTCCTCAAGGTTAGAGAAGTGGGCTTAGAACCAGAAGGTCACTGGTTCAATCCCCCGGGCCTGCAAGGAGTAGCGCTTTCTCATTCCTCAATGTTCATGGCTTTGAGGGAGCCCTTGAGCAGAGCCCCTAACCCCCTAACCCCTAGTCGTTGCCTGCACTGCACTGTGTGTGTGCTCACTGCCCTTAATCACTACTGTATTTATGAGCATGTTCATCAACATAACAAAAAAGCACCATCTTTATTACACTTACTGTAGGCAGTACTTAAGCACTAGGAATCACCATCAGCTATGGAAAACATGGTGCATCTACACAAGATAACACTCCATGTGTTTCTACCAGCAACATTTACATTCACAGCATTTAGCAGATGCTCTTCTCCAGAGAATAGACTAAATTTCAAAGCTCCTCTAATCTCAGACCCTACTAAACACAAGTCAATATGGAGACCATGATACTCTACTCTTCACCCAAGTCCTCTCAGAAGAAGAGGGTCTTCAGTCTGGGTTTGAGGACAGTGAGCGTTGGACTCTGCTGTTTGGACACCCAGGGGAAGTTCGTTCCACCACTTCGGTGCAGGACAGTAAAAAGTCTGGACGCTCGTCTTCCGTGGATCTTATAGGATGGCGGGACGAGCCGAGCCGTACTTGAAGCTGGAAGGGCTCTCGGTGCAGATCGGCTTTTGACCATCGCCATCAAGTACGGAGGGGCTGGCTGGTCCAGTCTTGGCTTTGTAGGCCAGAGTCAGGGGTCTGAATCTGATGACCTGGGCAGCAGCTACAGGAAGCCAGTGAAGAGAGAACGCAGCAGAGGAGGAGGAGGAGCTGAACATGGCTGAATTTAGGAACGTTGAAGACTGTTCCTAAAACTGTGAGTGCTGCTGCATTCTGGAAAAGTTGCAGGGGACCGATGGTGCGAAAAGGGAGACCAGCCAGAAGAGAGCTGCAGTGGTCAAGTCTTAAAATGATGAGAGACTGAACATCTGAGCACCTGGGCAACTCTCTAGATAGGAAGGGTTGAATTCTCCGGATGTTGTACAGGAGGAATCTGCATGACCGAGTCAGAACTGCAACATGATCATCCATGACTACACCAAGGCTTCCAGCTTCTTTAGAAGGAGCGACCAGTGAGCTCTCAAAGTAGATGGCAAGCAACTGCTCGCCCATCTACGGAATATACCAAGCCTGTAAAGCTGCTCACCAGCTTTGCAGAAGGCACCGACTGCACTGCCAGCACTATTCCTAGCAGGACAGAATGGATATGTGCCAAAGTGTAATGTATGGCCTTAGGAGGGTGATCTCCTCTAACAAGCTGTCACAAGGCACAGTAAGAACGGCAAGCTACTGAACCCTCTTGTCATGAGGCCGGCTATTGATTTATCAGCCCCTGTCACTGCCTCTTCCTTGTTCTCCATATCAGCATCTTATCCACCCTTGTCAATTTGCTGGCGACATATGAATTATAGCAAATCAATGGTGCCCTGCTGTAGTCTAAATGGGAAAATAGATTTTCTTTTGTTGTCCCTATGTGGACGATGGGTGGGAAAAAATACATATAAATAAATAAATAAGGTTTCCTGAGACAGCTGAAGTCCTTAAAATGGTGAACAGGGTTATGTTTTTTATCTTTTGACCATTTTCTTTCTTTTCCACCTTAATGGCAGCAGTAAATTGCAAAGACAATGGGTCCCAGTAAGAGGCCAAGCCGTGGCTGTTATTGTGAGGGGCTGTGGTAGAAAGAAAAATTAGGACCTTCAGCCGGAAGTCAGGAGAGAGATTAGAATCTGTTGACTTGTTAGACTTTTCTCTCTCTTGCTGAGTCCTTTTTCGGTTTTCTCCTTAGCACTCTGTAACGTGAGACACATCTACAGAAATCGATACTCATCCATCCTCAACGATACGGAAGGAAAAAAGAGAAAAGACAGATGGGCTTTACGACATGAATCTGCTGGAGTTGAAGCTTTTCTCTTTTGGGTAATCATCTGTCAGTCCACAAAAGTACTCCGTACAGTATATCTCGGTTTCCATCAAGATGGCAATCTCAGGGACAGCAAAGATGATAAACACCAACAAGCTTTCCGTTTTTATTTCCCAGCCTAAAGCAGCTGGAGGCCTGCTGTTCCACACCACGCCGATACACCCATCTTGCTTTCCTGGATGAAGTCAACATCTTTTACATCCATCAAAACATCGACTCCCTCTCTCAGTTCTGAAGGTCTATGAATCGGACGAGTCTCACTAACTTAACTCCCTGCTCCTCTGTCTCTATCGCAATTAAGCTGTTCTTCAGTTCAGAGATCTGCGCTTCAAGGACTCCCGATGTCTGTTTTTTTTCGGCGGTCAAAGGCCGCAGAACTTGCGCTTGGTGCGGAGAAGCACCCCTGCTCCGGTTTCCGCAACGCCGTGGCGTCTCTGAGGCTCGGTACCGCAGTCACATTCTCTTGCTTGTCTGCTGCGTGAGAGGAGGATCTCACGAGGGAAGCGAGATCAGAGGACTCCCTTCTGCCTGCAGCCTTCAAAGCCTGGCCTGCAAACTAGCCCGAGTCTAGGAGTTCAGCCTCTCCGAATTTCAAAACAATGAGAGGCAAAAAAGGTCCAACAGGGAAAGGTTGGTAGGCACAATGCACGAGCTGCGGGCAGAATACTGAAACCCGTGGCTGTTGTTTTGTTCCCGTCCCTCTCTTTCTTCCCCCCCCACCTCCTCCACGAAACTCCCAGGGAGGTGGATACTCCATCCACTCCAACTGGTTTCCCTGGCAGAGGGGTTTGTTCGGGGGGATTGATCCTTCTACAAAGAATGATTGAGGTATCTGTGGCCAGCATCGGAGACTGAGGCGCTTTTAGAACAAACAAAAAAAAAAAAAAAAAAAAAAGGCAGGCCGGCCATCAGTGAGAAACATGTCCTACCTCTTCAATCAAAGACTCCGGGTGAAAAGCTAAGAGCTAAATGTGGCCTTTAGACAGAGGAGCTGATTGCGTCCATTTACTTAAAGGCTCTGAGTGCAGTTCGCACATTAAAAAAAAATAAATAAAAGTGTCACTAATTACGAGGTTTTTGCTACTGGGAAGCTGCCAACCAGACAACTTACACAGGACTTTGAAAAGATGTCTGAACTGATATCAGTGATAAAGAGTACTGAAGGAAATGGTGGTGTTCTCTGATTATCCTCCAATGGCCGGTTGAAAATGTACAGTGTATTCAGCCTGCTCACAAAACAAACCCACATTGTCAAACTACTACCCCTGGTTGTAAATAAAGGCCTGGTTGGTGCACAACCCAGTTTGAGTGCTGTCTAGAGTGAAATGGCTCGGAAATAAAGCTTAATTCATTCAGATCTGACCTCTCGCTGAGTTTGAATGGAGTGCCCGATCAGGCACAGGAGATTGCCCCATGCCAATAAGAGGAAAAGATCCTTGAGTTTCCAACAGGGTGATAAATGGCCGCTATTCGTTATGCAGAGACATGGGTAAGCTCTGCATCCCAATGCCTTCTGCAGGGGACTTTCCTTTGTCTCTCTGACAGGCTCCTATTCCCCGCCAAGGAGAGCACTGCAAGGTCAAAGCCAGGGAGGAAGCAAGGGCGCCAAAACTAGAACAGGTTGTTCATGGGAAGTCTTGACAAAGCAGAAACTGATGTGGAACTTTTAGAAACTTGGCAAAAAAAACCCAGGAAACCCTAACACACACACACACACACACACACACATTTCACCAACTCGCATTCAAGCATGTTCGATTTCTTTATTTCAAGCACAGCCACTTCAGTACAGATGCGAGAGTGTACGCTTGATGCTCCTGTAAGCAGGGGGCCATCTATCAGTTAGACTGGCAGTGTGGTTCCCATCCACTGTCTCACAGCTACCCATCAGCACTACCATGCACCCATCCATCTCACCACTCTCATTTTAGGACACTTGCAGAGACCCAGCTAATGACCCAAGCTGGGATTTGGCAATGTTTTCCCAGACTAAACCTCCGAGCAGAAAGCTCTCAACTCAGCGAGGATCCAAATGTCTAAGTCTTACTGATAATTAGGGCTGAAACAATACTCTCAGTTTGTGATCTGATACTGGATCCACAATTTGATGTTTTCATGATATTCTGGACCAAAATTCATTGATAAAAATTATATTCATGTTGTACAATAACTTATGATGTAAAGGACACCCCGGCATTTAAACAATGCAGACGGATTTGATACTGTATTGTAATTAATATGATACATTTTCTACACAATGCTTTGTCATAGCTCTATTAAGCTGTATTCTTTTTTTTTGTTATGTCCCCATTAGGCATCTCCAGAAAACACAGTTCTACGGTATAACAGTATATCACAAAAATATTCTATTTCTTGTTCTTCTTCTTCTTCTTATTATTATTATAATACACTGTTAAACACTGACCCTTAAAAAAATTGAAATAGTGGTTTTGGTAGTAAAACAGCTTTAATATGTATTATTAACAACTTCTTAAAGGAATTATATGTAAAATGTATCACAAAATAAATGAAATAGTATAATAATAATAATAATAATAATAATAATATAATTAATTCATTAAAAAACAAGAAAGTTACATTTGAGGTGAAGCTCTTCTTACAGAAAGTGTTTATTTGTATTATAATATAAATAAACTCTAAATTAAATCTGCGAATTATTCTGATAAATCTGCTAATTATTTTCTCCATTAATGAATTGACGATTTGGTTTTTAATTGATGAGAAATTGGTGAGATTCTCTGTTCGGATGCATTATTTTATTTAAATTTAATTGTATTTTTTCAGTATTAAGCGAAGATTGATTGTCCGATTGATGGTTATCATACAGATACTGTATGATAACCATACATTTTCATATCTTACTCACAGTATACCACTACAACCATAGTAATTAATAATTAATAATCAGTCTCTACTAATAATGGAACCGCATTAGGGCTCCGGTTAAACATATAAATGTCCTCAATCTTTTTAATTATGTTTTTCTTACCTTAGAAAATACCCCATTATCTACCCAACTTGGAAGGACAATCGTTCATGTGAACTCCCCCTATAACTAGCAACGCATCAACACTAGTCCTCCGACACATGAGAAGCCAGCCACCGCCTCTTTTCCAACTGCCTCTGATGCAGCATCGCTACGAGAGCAAGCTCAGATACAACAGCTAAGAACATCTGACCAACATCACACTAGGAGTGAGGTGAGGAGGAACGAGGTGTTATCAACCCACCCCTGAAAGAGCAAGGCCACTTGTGCTCTCTCTGACTCCGGCTGCTAAAATAACCATACAGTACTTGTAGGCATTCTGGTAGACTGCAGTAAACTACAGGAAGCATAGGGGGCAGTATATCTTCTATTGCTTTGTGGAATCAAAAAGGATGAATCTTTGGATCTTGACCGCAGCAAAAGGAGATGAGCTGAAGAAAAACGGATTAATCAAATAACAAATAATGAATCAGTCTGTAGGCTGTTCAGAGCAGCGCTAACCTGCATTTATATACAAGGTTTTTCAGTAGACATTTCACAGAGCGACTTTACAGAAATCAAAGATGAATAATTAACAGTCAGCAAGCTGAGGGCAACAATGGTACCTCCTGTGATGGTATGAGTAATTACCTTAAAAGACGCCAGGCCTCAAAAGGAGCTCATCCTCTTCTATGTGACAAACAAGCCATCCACACTGTTCCAGCATCTCTGAAGCTGGTTTTAGGAGTCCACCACAATCAGAAAGCAGCCGCCAGATCTTCAGCAGTGATAGGAATATGATATGATGGCGCACTGAGCAGCGAGCAGCGAGCGAGCAAACTCATAAGAAGACTTAAGGGAAATCTTACGTGGCTTAGCGATGGTGTCTGCAGTATCCGTGTCTGGGGGTGGACAGAAATGAAAAGGCGGGTGTGTGCTTTGTTCCTGCAGGCGAAGGATCTTGAACTGGGGCGGAAATCTCGTCACATCAACGGCGCAGCCCATAATGCTGTAATGTCAGCTTTGTAATGACGTGGTTTCTAACCACAGCTAAAATACGTTCGCTGGCTGTATGCACATGGCCGGCTCGCTGGCTAAAGAATGCGCTACATCAAACGCTACTCCCGCCTCCTCCCAAAAAAAGCGCTCCACGGGCAGGAAATAGTGTAGCATACGCTCCCTGTAGACATGCCAATAAGGCTATTATGCCCATTGCTTCTGGGGAAACTGTAAGGAAAACTAACAATGTGTTTTCCACCAAGCATTGTGCCGCTGGACTCGTGCTGTACGCTTCCTTGGCTTGTTCTGATGTTTTGGAGTGAAGCCAAGGGATTACCAGGGGAAGAAATGTGCTTTCCGCTCTCTCTCACCACTGAGCCACAGCGCTGAGGGCACTCTCCCAGCTAATAGGGACAATCCCCGGGCCTGTTCTTAAGAATGCAGCCAAGCAACCGCGGGGCCGACCTCACTTCATCTTCCCTTGGAACCGGCCTAGCGTGGCTTAAATTAAGCAGATACAAAGAGGAAGCCGTGAGCTAAATGTTTACGTTTAAAAAAGGGCTAATCTCCGGCACGCAGCGTGCGACTGGGGATACTGTGGCTGATGCAGCAGGAAGCAGCCTTTCAGCAAGCTGATATCAGACCATGCTGCTCTGAGATGATATCTCTACTGCCAGGTAAGGTCTCACGCATATCTGATAATTGAAAAATGGATACTATGAGATTTGGGTTGTTTTTTTTGCAGCATTCTGTAGCATTTTTATCCTGTTGAGTCTGAATTCTATGTGAAGAGGGCAGGGCAACAAAACAAAAAGAGGACTGCGTAACGCTGCGTAACCTGAGTCATAATAGTGTAAAACCTTAGTATATTCATATTCATATTAGTGTAAGACTCTACCGCCTCAGTCCACATGCTTCTTTACATTTCAGTGACGGTTCTGCATCTCTCAGCTTGTCCAGAAATGCATGTCTAAAGTTCTCAAAGCTCAATTTACACTTTCCTGACTTTAGGGGGAGGCAATGAGTAAAAATAAACACCAAGGAGTATTCATTTGTTTGTCAAATTTTCTCCTTTTTCTCCTATTATAGTGCAGCAGGAAGCAGCCTTTCAGCAAGCTGATATCAGACCATGCTGCTCTGAGATGGTATCTCTACTGCCAGGTAAGGTCTCACGCATATCTGATAATAGAAAAATGGAGACTATGAGATTTGGGTTGTTTTTTTTGCAGCATTCTGTAGCATTTTTATCCTGTTGAGTCTGAATTCTATGTGATAAGGGCAGGGCCCGAGTCATAATAGTGTAAAACTTTAGTATATTCATATTCATATTAGTGTAAGACTCTACCGCCTCAGTCCACATGCTTCTTTACATTTCAGTGACGTTTCTGCATCTCTCAGCTTGTCCAGAAATGCATGTGTAGAGTGCTCAAAGCTCAATTTACACTTTCCTGACTTTAGGGGGAGGCAATGAGTAAAAAAATCACCAAGGAGTATTTCTTTTGTTTGTCACATTTTCTCCTTTTTCTCCTATTATAGTGCAGCAGGAAGCAGCCTTTCAGCAAGCTGATATCAGACCATGCTGCTCTGAGATGATATCTCTACTGCCAGGTAAGGTCTCACGCATATCTGATAATTGAAAAATGGAGACTATGAGATTTTGTTTTTGTTGTACAGTTCAAAACGACCCTCTGTGAGGTTAGCCTCTCTTCAAACCCATATCACTGCTGTTTCATCTTCCTCTCAGGAGCTAATTTAGAACATGCCAGCACAAATATGAGGGATACACAGCTGACTGTGAGGCATCGCGAGAGGCCCAAAACAAACAGCAGCGTGCTACTCACAGGCGAACTGCAGCAGAGCTTCTCGGCTCAGGACGGCTCCGACGCCGTTCTCCGCTCTGCACTGGTACTTCCCAAAATCAATGGCTTCGCTGGCGTTGTTTATTATCAAGTTTCCGTCAATCAAAGCGTAGCGGAAATCAGCCTCTACATCCACATCTGTTCCATTGATCAGCCAACTGCAAACACAAAAGGTGAAAGAACCTTCAGCATAAAAGAAACCATCACTGAAAGAAACAGATAATACTCTAAATATGATACTAATAGCCTATCAGCATGACAAATTATGCTTCTTCTTTTTTTTACCCTTCATTGAAGCTAAACAGGTATCGCTGATAGGAGATGGGGCCTTCTGCGTTAAAAGACTAGACAGTGATATTGATCTGAATTATGAGTCATGATTAAACTGTATCAGCGTCTGCCTGTTTGGTCAAATATTCAAGGCAGGATCAATTAGCCTCAGCTGCCCCTTAATTCATTGGACAGTCTCTATGGTTTATCCATGAGAAATCCATTAGACCAACCGTTTCACAACCTGGAGAACAACACACTAATGTGTGCTGGGCGTTCTGGTCGTAAAGCAGCATTCTGTAGCATTTTCATCCTGTTGATTCTGGATTCTATGTGAAGAGGGCAGGGCAACGAAAGTGAGGACTGCGTAACGCTGCGTAACCTGAGTCATAATAGTGTAAAACCTTAGTATATTCATATTCATATTAGTGTAAGATTCTACCGCCTCAGTCCACATGCTTCTTTACATTTCAGTGGTGGTTCTGCATCTCTCAGCTTGTCCAGAAATGCATGTGTAAAGTGCTCAAAGCTCAATTTACACTTCTCTGACTTTAGGGGGAGCCAATGAGTAAGAAACACCAAGGAGTATTCATTTGTTTGTCACATTTTGTCAAATATAGTACTAGCCAACTAACCCACTTGTCTATAGCTCCCCTTAGCACTAGCAATGCTCCCAACACTTAACGCAGGCGACGGCTCTTTTCCAACTGCTGACGATGAGGCACTGCTGGGCAACCAACGCACTCTGAGGAAAGCTCAGGGTCCCCAGCTCCACGGCGCCAGCTAACATCGGCTGCTGATATCAAAGTGCCATGACCCCCGGGCCACAGTGGCAGCGCATTAGCCCCCCAAACTAGCATTTTCTAATGCAGCTGACTCAACTCAGAGTTACTACTCCAACACTCAGAGACTTCTTAAATAGTGTGGTGTCCGTCCACTGCAGGTCCTGGTTCCTCCACAGGTCCTGGCTTATCCCTGGGCTAAAGTGCCGATGCCAGCACATTATTTCGAAAGTTTAAAGCCCTCACTGCAATAGAGCCAACTTATCTGAAATGTCACATCTGCACAAGTCTAGGAATTAAAGAAGTACAACTCAGGACTAAATGCCATTTATTATCCAATTTAATCATGTCTTATCCGTGTTAATGAAATGATAAGGCCTGTACCTGTAGGTAGGAGCAGGGTTTCCTCTTGCTTCGCAGCTCATCATGACTTTCTTATCATCCGAGTCTAGTGAAAAGATAGCATCGCCAGGCTCCTGGATGAACACCGGGCCAAACTCTTCGCTTTCTGTAGATAGGAGACAAAAAAAAAAAGCCTTCTTTAAGAAATTGAACTTTTACCAGCTCAATCTAAGCAAAACATATGATGGCTGATAAAACAAGCGATAAAACAACCCTCCGCACTCTCATCAACCTCAGCCCCAATTGCATTGAAAATGAACACATAGAGCAGGGATCATCAATTCCAGTCCTGGAGGGCTTGCCGAAGAAAAACAAGCTTGTCGATTTCTCTGCTCAAACACACCAGCTAACCCAGTTAATGAACTCATCAGTTGAATCAGGTGCTTTAGAGCAGGAAAGTTACCAAACTGTGCTGGACAAGGGCCCTCCAGGACCAGAACTGATGATCCCTAATGTAGAGCCTAACAGGTAGAAAGTCAATGCTGGGAAGGCCATGAGATCATCCACTTTGGGCTAAGCACACAACTGTGACATTTGACCCCATACCCTATATAACATTTGACTAATCATGAAAAGTCTTACTGCTTGTCATACAAAAGTATTCGGACATCGGCTCATTTACTGTATCTTCTGAAATCAAAGGTATTAAAAAGAGCTTAGCCTGCTTCTGTTGTCCAGAGAGGATGACTTTCTACTAGATTTTGGAGGAGCATTGTGAGCTAGTAAGAAGGGTTAGAATGTGGGATGATTACCACCTCACCTCATCCCCAGCTCCCCTAATCATCCCAAAAGTACTGGATGGCCCACCAGCCATCATTCCAGAGAACACATTTTTCCACTGCTTCACAGCTCCTCAATGCTGGGGGGCTTTATACCCCTCTACTAGCCCACGCCTGGCAGCATTAGGCAGCATGGTGCCAATAGGTTCATGATGTTTATCTGCTCCAGAAAGTCCTATTCTATTGTCAGTACTTCTCTACATGGACTAGACAAGCTGTGTTTGTGCATTTGCAACTGTGTCAGCAAAGGGTGCAAGTACAGTACCCGAATGCATTTATTAGAAGGGGTGTCCACAAACATTCGGACAACACTTGCATAGCAGGTTTTTTAGTAATCTGCAGTAGATTCGTTTATATGGATTCTGAGACTGTATGGCTTACTGATGTCTGAATTGTGTCTGTACTTCTGAGTCGAGATATAGTTTTAACACCCAGTCAACCAACTGCCAAGCTCGGCTGGACCCCAGGACGTACCCTTCCCAGCACTGGACTCAGTAAAGACACCGCCACCCAAGCCTGACTGACCAATTTCTCGTGCTCACTCTTTCAGATAATACAATAAATGGTTCCCTCTGGGGTTTTCACTGCGAGTCCCGTGTGTTCACGGGCTTTGTGTCCAGCCCTCATGGGGAGACTGCCTCACACAAGCAACAGTGTCCAAGAGTGTCACGTGGAGCATTGTGTTTGTACTGCTTTCATATTAGGACAGCATGACGGAAAGGAATGCTGAGCAGTCCTATTGGACGAACACAGCAGAGCGTCTCCGCTCGGGATTCTGCTAGCTCTCAGATTCGGCAGCCCCGTGGAAAAAACTCAATAATGCTTCTCTGCAGGGTTCCTGAGAGCTATTCCAATTAGAACTCTTCTGGGGATGCTCCGTGCTGGAGTTCAGTGAGTTTACACCGAAGGCTGTGGAGGGGTGGATCTGCTTTCTCAGATTGTTTAACAAACAGCCGAGTATGAGCCAGTCTCCCCAGATGTGGTTAAGCTGCAGATAATCACGTCGCAGTATTAAGCCACACTCAGGACTTTAGTGGATATCATTTTAATTACGTCCATCCTACACCTGCCCCTCCATACTGCACTTAATCTTACTGCCTAAAAAAGCAACAACCTCAACCCACCCCCCTCAAAAAAAAACTCATATACTGAGTTGCCAGTTATGCCCTTCTGTCTGAAAATAATGACCATTTTAACAGGGTCACCCACCACCTACTGTAAGTGCACTTTGTGAGTATATGATTCCTGACTGAAGCTCATCTGTTGCCGTCCAATTTGTCAGCCACCCTGTCAAAGGTAAAGCACTGTTGCCGGGGTTTTAAACACTTCAGTGCCACCGCAGAGTTGAAAATAGTCCAACAACTATAAAAAAAAACAAAAAACCAACATACAAGAGAGGCTCTGCGGTCAGAAAGTGACCACTAATAAGGGGGCAGATGGTGACTAATCTATTATCTACTTTCCAGCGCTTGTGTACATACATTCGGCTATCTGGAGTGCCTCCTAACCCACAAATTGTGACAACCTCTGTCACTTCTACTTCGGAGGCTGTTTGCCTCTGAAATCATGTGATTTAACATGCCATTCTGATTTTGGTCCTATTCCTACATCAAAAGAGACATTAAAATAATGAGGGAAATGGATGTAATATAACTATGCTGTGCGGTTTATTCACTTAAAAGAGAGAGAGAGAGAGAGAGAGAGAGAGAGAGTTTGTATGAATGTAGAAGTAAAGTGAGAAGGCAAGCGAATAAGCAAAAGATAGAAAGACAGTGAACTCAAGGTGAAGTAAGCATTTGGTGGCTGGTGCTAACAGGGACGATTAAGAATAAACCAAGGACTAAATTCTATTTGAGCAGTGACCCATTATCTTTTAAAGGCCAGAACTTCTTGAACAGGACCTCCTTTATTGTTGGATGCGCTATGTTTTTTTTTCCAAGCAGGTGACTTTATATTGGGCACAGATTAGACCGACAAGAGTTTCCATCAGGCAGGTCTTGTGGGGTTGTCCTGGTCTGCTTTGGTCAGCACCTACCAAAAGTGGTTCAATGATGGACAATCGGTGAACAGGGTCAAGGGTACCTAAGGCTCATTGATGAGATCCTCACAACGTACAGGTCAGCAGTGGTCCTATGGTGGGCCCTTTCTATTGACGGATGAGGTAGAGGGTGGCTAGCTAATAGTAGCAACAGGCTCTGTGTTGGTAAAAATTGGGCGATACTATAAGACTCATGATGCAGGGGTTACGATTCAACATATTGTGATATGTTGCAATACTTTTTTTTTAGTTAAATTTCAGGAAAATTGCCAAAGCATAAAAAATCCATTACCTGCATAAAATCTGAGTAAATTAAAAGTTACTTTTTAACTTTCTATCCAATCAGAACAGTGCGGTCGGAAGACCAATATTTATTTATATTTATATTTATATTTATCAATATTTTATTTATATTTATCTAAACTATTAATTAATAATATATACTGTGTTTTTGAGAACTGATACAGTATTGCTAAACATAATATCATTATACTTCAATATATCGAGATTGTCCTACAATCCCTAACAGTCAATAACTGTACATCTTAAACCGCACCTGTATGGTAGGTGTATTGGATGAAAAAGATCAGTGTGTTTTGCTAAAAAAATAATTCCTGCTATTTACCAACCGTAGGTCCTTCTCTTCATCTCTGGAATCAATGTGAGTTTGTAATGACACTGTGTTGAGCGTCAGCCTCTGCTGAACGCTGCATCTAAGCATGGCTAACGAGACATCAAGCTAAATTTACATGAGGTGCAGCAAACTTTCTGTACAAGAGAAAGCAAGACAGAGCGAGAAAGCGAGAGAGTGAAAGCAGAAGAGACAGTAAGAGAGCGAGAAGACCCATGGGCACAGTGCCTGTACATATCCTGGCCATTTGCAGTGGCTCTAGGAGTTAGATATCTAAACTCTCTCTGTATTATTTATGCCCCGCGCTGCATGCATAATGACTCCCCCTGTGCAGCAGCAGCTTCACGGTTCGACTGACTGTACTTTACTCTACTGTACAGCTGTCATCACACTGATCTCTCAGCCAGAGACGCTAGACCACACTTACAGCACCTTAAAAGAACAGCAGAAACCACAAGCTCAAAGACTGACTAAGAAAGCAAGCTGCAGCGATATAATAATATCATTGTATTATATTGTTATAATTATTAACTTACTTGAAAATTAAATTACATTAAAGTATATTATTAAATACATATTAAACTTAGCATTTAAAAATACAACTATTCTAATTATGTTACACTAGTCTACAACTTTATTTAGTGCTTTATTAAAAAATATTTAATAATATAAAATAAAATAATAATAAAATATTTGTAAAATTATTTAAAACTATTTTTAATTTTTAATTGTATTATTTTTATATTTATCTTTTATTTTTATATTCTACAACTTTATATAGTGCTTTATTAAAAAAAATATATATATTTAATCAAATAAAATAACAAAATACCATATTTATTACCACATTATACACATGCTTCAACATCTACACATAAGCTCAGTAGTCAGTTTGTCCACCTGTACCTGTACCCAGCTCCCATTATTTTCAGGATACTCACTTTCAGCTTTCCTACAGAAATCTACAGGGTGATTTCTCCACACCTCCAAAGTTCAGTCCTACAAGCTGGACCATCCAAGTCATCCCCAAAACTAAATACATTTAATGATACTATGGTCTGGAGTTTTTCTGAAAACATTAGCAGATTCTGATTTGCAAATATTTGTAAATAATATTCAATTTTCTGTCCTTTTTTAGTACAGAGTTCTTAATCAGCTCCACATCCCCTTCCATGTATCTGACAGAGTTGTTTTTTCCCCCATCATATTTCCTTTTGACTTTCTCCTTCCTTTTGCAAGTGGAGTATCATATATCTAATACCTTCAGAAATGTCTCCAGACAAATGAATGATTTGTGCTAAATAGTTTTGGCCTTGAAGTAGTGCTGGGTGGTGTGACGGTTCATTTTGTTTACCATTTAAAATTCTTCCTACAGTCTGCGTTCCTTACCACCCATAATACTGTCATACACCAACAAAAAAGCCCAGAATGAAATTTAGCATAAAAACCAGTCCAAAATGGTTACACCAATATATTGCTATTGACAGTAGGCTTGGACACACATGCTCACTCCCCAAGTCTGCATGGTTTAAAATAAGCCTACCTGCTACTCATCAAACTCTTACAGTCAGTAGATGCAAGTTCTCAACCAGCAGCTCTGTCAGACACTTTACCCACAGCTCCACCGAACACAAACAGAGCTTTACTAAAACTCACACCTTCCAAAGTTCAGTACTCATAAAAATCTATTTATTGTTATTTTTTTTGTTTGGATTTAGATTTTAGATTTTATTTATTTTCATCACTTCTACAGTCCGGAATAAACTTTAATGTCTAGTTTATTCGTACACTGGGTTTTGTGGAAGTTTCTTCTTCTTTGCTGAATAATGCAGACATGAGTAAAGAAGCTGCTACCGCCACCACAGTACATCCTTCAGCTCACACACATGATGACACTAAAATGTTTAGATATTCTCGTGTACTCATGAAAATAGAATGAGCTATGAACCTACATAAAGTCCCAGTCATGAAAAACACTATATAAATAAAATACAAACAAACAAACAAACAAACAAACAAATAAATAAATTAATAAATAATACATTAATATAATATATTTAAAAAATACAGTGACATGCATTTTTGGTCATATCACCCAGCCCTACTATGAAGGGTGGCCTTTGACCTTTACACAAATTAATTTTTAGTGTAAAATGGCCAAATTAGATCTTAGGGAGCAGATTGAACTTGACAGTTGAAAAGTAGAGAACAATGCCAAGACAAGTAGAACTGCATGATGGTGATCATCCAACATCATGACCTCACTAACGCACTTGTGCAGAATGCAATCAAATCCTCACAGCAATGCTCCCCCACAAATCTAGCAGAAAGGCTTCATTTCTAGGATTAGGGTTAGAGAAGATTTCAGAAGAACAATGAATGAGCAGATGTCCCAATACTTTTGTCCATGTAGTGTCTCATTAATATGACGATATTGCGCTTGTTAGGCGTAGGTTCTAATGACGGGTTTGCATCGTATTACACGTGTTATGTAGTGTGTGATAATGTACAATAGCTGTGCACTGGCTGCTGACTCTGAGAAGTACACAGAGACAGAGATAAGCGTGTGACATTTATAGCTCAAGTGCCAAAAGGAGAGATTAAGGAGGAGCACTGCGTTTGATTCTGGTTGTTAATTGCTGAACCGAAGCTGATCAATTTTCACAATTAGCAGCTTTGTTAACTAAGCCAGGCTAAACAAAATCAGGCTTTAGATGAACCCCTGATCCAAACACTTCAATGCCTGCCTCTGACCGCCTCTTCGCTAACCTGTGTTCTGCCAGATTAAAAACCCTATTCACTCACACACACACACACACACACATAAACACTCCTACGCACCCATATGCTTGCTGGCGGGCTGACTTCTCCTCGACACTTCCAGTCACTATTCACACTCTTCCTCTGAATTATTTACACCTATGTGTAGCTCCGAGCCTTTTTCATGTAATCCTCAGCTGCGTTCAAAAAAACATCCCATGCCTGGACACTGAAAAAAATTATATTTTAACCCCTACAAGTCAGGATTTAAATATATATATATATATATATATATATATATATATATATATTATAATTATATTATTTAATTTAATAACATTATAATATATATATATATATATATATATATATATATATATATATAATGTCATATATTAAAATGTTACTTAAGGCTATATTAAAAATTAATATAATATTACAATTAATAAGCCAAAACAACAGTTTCTGCTACCATTTTATAATGTGACCATACTTAGACCACATAAACATCGCCTTGGTGGTTCACTGGCTGTCCAATCATGGGTTGTCCAATCTGAACCAATTTCCTCTCAGCTGAGGGTGACAGTTTGGGTCTTTTCCCAGACAAGGAGATATCCCAGATAAAGTGGCTACACCTCCCAATAATATGCACTGATCATAGAACTTGCCGGTCTTTAGAAAATGGCTCCAATAGATATTCGTGTGAAAATCTACAACCCATCCATCACAGAGCTGCACCTTGGACTTCCCATGTGATTTTATGTTGGATACAGAGAAGCTACCAGCTGTAGTCCATCATGATCACTAACAGGACGTAATGATGCTTTGGCTTCGGCCAATAGGCCTTAATCACTGCAGACATTACAGAAGCATTCTGGCCTTCTCCTCCAGCATTGCAGACAATTAGCTTCATTTTTTTGTTTTATTTTGTTTATGTTGTATATTTTGTGTTAAAATTCAGCACTTTGGTCAACAGAATAAATACATTCATTATAATTATTTGCCTCAGTGTGTAAATTAATATGTTACTACATGCACAACTGCATAATTACAAATGACACAAAAATAATAACACTTCATAAAAAAGCTGATGCCCATTCTTTGTTACAGGTGCGTGAGAAAAGGGAAACAGCGATATGCCACCACACATATAGGATTTCCATAGCTCACGTACACGGATACACTCTATACATGAAGGCTGCGTCGTGTCCATAAGACGTTAATCCCTCGCTCGTCTTGGCAAGGTATTGTTCTTGGCTTCCGCAGCCCTGTGATTCTTTGCCACACATGTCCCATTGCCAGAAACCTGCTTGACTGTGATATCTTCTTCTCACATTCTGTACACACAAAAACCAGCTTCATGTTGGAGGGCTGAATAATTCAGCTGGTTTTTAGACAGAAGTAGGTCTTTGTGTTTTTACTGGGCAGAGATGATGCACAGAGATATACAGCATTTATAAACTGCGAAGAGCTTGTGGCTATTATTTCCAATGACATAACCTGCCCACAGACGCTTTGCAGCCTGACAGTGCTGTCCCATTATTAAAGGATGCATTTCATTATATTATGAAAGCATATTAAGCCTATTAAGAGTCATTTTCAGCGCACAACGTCTCCCAATAACATGCATTACCCATATATCTTATATAAAAGCTGAGAATGGGTCTACTGATTATCATATCACTGGTGTCTGATGCAATAATAGAATGTCAAGGGTTCATTAAAACAATGCAAGATCATAAGGCTGTATTAGTTGGTTAAGTTTGCTGGTAAAGAGGGCAATCTCTTCACTATTTTAAACTTTGCTCCTTCCTAATATGCACTGAGCTCCTTGGACTTTTCCACTGCACCTTGAGTTTTTATGTGGACAAAGAAAAGCTGCCAGCTGTAGTCCATCCTGATCACTTACAGGAAGTTAAGAGGCCCTGGCCCTGACTAGTTACAGGACTCTTAACTATCTGCCACTATTAATATCACCACTATTAACTATCTGTTGTATCTGGTTTGGTCATTTTCATCAATAATTTATCAATAGTTCTGATCAGAGGAGGGTAGATGGGTCAGGTCCCTCTTGTGAGTCTTGGTTCCTCCCAAGGTTTCTTCCTCCAGCTCTGAGGGAGGTTCTCCTTGCCAATGTGGTCTTTGGCTGCTCACTGGGGGTCTTTGATCCTTCATGTCTTACGTTATTTCTTTTTTCTGTCTTTTACTAATTACTATTTATGTAAAGCTGCTTTGTGATGACAACAGTTGTAAAAAGCTATACTAATAAATTTGACTTGACTTGACTAGTTACAGGCATGTTAAGTAAGGGTCTACTGATTATCATATCACTGGCGTCTGATGCTGTAATAGAATAAGACAGTATTAGTTGGTTAAGTTTGCTTGTAAAGAGTTCAATCTCTTCACTATTTTAAACAGTGCTTCAGCTAAAAGCCAAAACAACAGTTTCTGCTACCATTTTACAATGTGACCACATTTATAAAGGGTTAATAAATTGTTTCAGATTAATTTCTTAACCCCTTAAACAGCCTATGGTCCGCCGGCAGGCCGAAAGTGTTGGCCAAACTACTGTATTACTAAATAATAACTATTACTAAATAATAACAGCCTCACCAGTTTGTACAGAAGTCCATGTAGATACTGTAGATACTGAGTAATACACCTCAGTGTGCAATAAGCCTGGCTGACTTAAAGGGTTAATATTAATATTAATTAGGTCATAAACCTTTAACAAAGCATTCACATATTCATATATAATTACTAATAAACATCAGATATTGTAGGTTACTGATCTAACGCTGTCTTGTCCATCCATCAGCATTAGACATGTGTCCCATTGTCCCACTACACAAATTCCTGGGACAATCATGAAAAAAATAGCAGATAGCGTGTTAAAAATGTTCGGATTAGCAGTATATATAGCTAAGACTATTAAAGCCTATTTGGAATAGTTTTGGGGAGGTAATGTAATTATTAGCAGAGTGTCTCAGTGAGTTTAGTCCTGTCTGAATGCGCTGTCTCAGTCATTTTAACAGACTTGCAGACATTTACGCACAGATTCCAGCACCTTTTACCTTCTGTAAAACAAGCCGTAGGAATACCCCCAGGTTATTTTAATCCTGTACGAATTGACATGAGGGTAAATATTCTGTTATATCGTGTTTTTCACGTTTTTCTGAGGTATGGAGGAGCTCAATACCTGGAGCAGATATCTTGGGTCGTGCAAGTCTGTGGCAAACACCAGGTGTTGTACGGCATACAACATTCAAATCTAGAAGACGAGCCAAGGACTTCTAAGAGGTGAGACACTTCTATTTTGCGCAGCCTATATATAGCCTACATATACGTGTTATTAAGATGTAGCTGCTAATTTTCACACTAAAATGTCATTATTACTATCAGTGGGTTTTGAGATCGGTTATCATCACGTTTGTTGGTAATAAAGGCAGAGTGTAAATGGAGTAGCCAGTTATTTACTTATGCCGCAATGTCTTATCTGGTGTGAGTCAGTCATATGTTTTCAGACCTCCTCTAATAAACAATTCTGTACGAATTATGTCCAAATAGGAGGTAAGACCATAAAACTCAAATGAATATTAATATATCAATTGTATATGTTAATATAGACCAAATGATAATTTCTGGAGGAGGGCCAGACTACCCACCTGGTGTGGGTGAGGCAAATTATGCTGTCTGGGACTTACGGATGGCTGTGGCATCACAATCACCTGACAATAACATCTTGGCAGTCAGCTTAAAGACTGCATTCTGCTTATACTGTATATTTTTATAGGTAGCAGTATGCCATACGGTGTCAGAAACCATATAAAAATATAAAGTATTAGTGATTACAACTTGATGTGGTCTGAGGCACATTTTGTATGATGTCAACACTGTGGCTATAAGCTTCCATCAGTTTTATGCTATATTTGCTATAGATAGCTCCAGTGCATCGATATCCAGTATATATATATATATATATATATATATATATATATATATATATATATATATATATATATTAAATAATGTTTTCGTTTGTCAAATTTTTCCCTTTTGTCTGAATTTGGCAGTGCCAATTAACCCACCCATGATGCACCAACACCAGGCAGCCGACACGCTGGAGGAAAGTGGTGGGTCCAGACTACAGGAGCAAAATGGCATGGCTCAGGATTTGAACTCGTGACCCACAAGACCCACAGTGGTAGCTCATTAGACAGCTGAGCCAAATGTATGTATATTTGGGGGGGAAACTAGAATTTTTGGCTGAACCATCACTTTTACAGTGGTTTGGTGACAGACCAGGCCTAGTCTTGTCTCAGTGGAAAAGCAGACTGGAGTCTCAGTAGACTCTTGTCAGCAGAATGGAATTCCATCAGGAAATAAAAAGCTCTCTCAAGAATTATACATAAAGCAGAAGTACGGACGAGGACAAATGGGCCAGGGCTGACCATCCCTCTGCCGAATCCTTCAGAAAACACTGAGAAGCATTTCTGAGCCTTACTGCTGCTCTACAAGGTTACCTCCTGCTTTAATGTGGGATTTATAAAAGAGAAACGAGGAGATGAAAAACATATTGTGTGGAAAACCTGGATATCAAAAATAAAAAGCCAGGTCACTTCAGGACAAGCCGTAGAAAGTGTGCTAGTGCTGGTCTAACTCCTAATTCTCATTCCCATATTAAATTCAAAGCTCGAGGCAGTGAGTTGAAGGGGATGAAGGTTTATTAGCGAAAGCGTCTTCCTCGGACTTAGCAAACCGTTAACAAGGGCCATTTCTACAAGTGAGCATTCCGTCGCCTGGGGCGTCCGTTTTGTTGCCTCCGAAAAAAAAAAAAAGTGCTTGAGTGGGTAATCAACCATTTATTCCCTCTAAAGCAGGGGTGTCAAACTGCAGTCCTGCTGGACCACGGCAGTGCATGGAGTAGTGTTTTCCCTGCATTAACACAGCTGATTCAACTCATCAGCTAATTACGAGGCCTTTCAGGTGTGTTAAGAGGAGAGAACACGTCCAACTGTGGAGTGCTGTAGTCTGCCAGGACAGTGCTTTTAACACAGGCTCTAAAATAGAGCTGGGCAATATGACAATATGTTATCGTATCGTGATAAATTATGTAATTATAGTACAAAATATGCTTTTATGAGTGTATTGTGGATTTCGATTAACTGCACATTTCATTACAAAGAGTGTAATCAGTCTTATCTGTAAATAATCTGTAAATAATATTGTTATTGCTTTTTTACTTATATTATTTATATTGTGTATATAGTGGCAATTTATCTACATTGTTGCATCTGAGTGTCTTGCTATCCCTTTGCTGCTGTGACACTGATTATTTCCTCACTGTGGGACTAATAAAGGATTATCTTATCTTATCTTATTTAATTCAATGGAGTGCAGCATATTTTAACTAAAATCACAGTACTCAGTATGGGAGAGTATTTGGAATGTTTTTTTTGTTTTTTTGTTTTTTTTTCTACATGACAAAATATTGCTATAAATATTGTATTTCATAAAAAAATGTTTTTAAAATATTGTGATCTAAAAATGTTCATATCGCCCAGCTCTACTCAAAAGTACCGTTCTTTAAGTGATGGTGGGGTGCATTGGCCAATAACACTGTATTCCCCATGACCTAAGTAACCTAATGAATGTTGCAATAAAGCATTGTCTTGATTACTGACCTTAGATGTCAGAGACCTAAACATCAGGTGAAATAAGTAAACAAACAAACAAATAAATAAATACATTTGCAGCTCTGGTGCTGGTTTAGCACTAAAAACTGAGGTTATGCTGTTTTTTCATCTTCCTCATTGCTGACCCAGATGTGCAAATGCACACACACAGCTTGTCTAGGCCCTGTAGAAATGTACTGCCAATAGAACAGGGCTGCTACATAAAGATGAACCTATTGGCACCATGCTGCCTAATGCCAGGTGTAGGCTATAGGGGTATAATAAAGCCCCCAGCATTGAGGAGCTGTGGAGCAGTGGAAGAACTGTGTTCTCTGGAATGATGGTGGTGGAGCTCCATCCAGTACTTTTGGGATGAGTTGGAGAGTTAGGGATGATGAGGTGGGGTGGTGATCATCCTGCAACATATATGACCGTACTAATGCTCTTGTCGCTGATTGTAATCAAATCCTCACAGCAATGCTCCTCCAAAATCTAGTAGAAAGCCTTCTTCCCTGGACAGTAGAGACAGTTACTCCAACAAAAGCAGGAAAATTTTTAACACCCGTCACTGAACAATGAACGAGCAGGTGTCCCAATACTTTTGTCCACATAGTTTCAAAGGCATCTGAAAACTCCACTCACTGTCACATACTCTTCATCCTTGAGTAGATTTAACACAGCCCGCTTTAAAGAGGAGGCCTCATGCCAGTGCAGGTGCACTGACACCTGGAAACAGAGGCTGTTTTCTATGATATTTCATTCCCTTCTATTATTGCAGGCTGACTGGGCTGTTAGGCACTGCTGATGGATCACATATGCAGGGTGTCTTCCACCTGCTTCCTGCTGTTCTGGGGTGTGATGGCTGATAGCTTGTGGCATCTGAGAACAGACAGTTGGACTCAGGGCGAGGAAAAGAACAGTGCAGCAGTGCACCTATTCACACTTTAATCCTATTAATTCATTAATTCCTATGATCAATTTCCCAACTTTTAACACCTTCCATCACCTAATGCAGTCCACTGCACAACGTCTCTCTAGGGTTATCCAAGCCAATGGTGGCTACTAGGTAGGCGGTCACAATATTCGGACATGACTGTAAATCTTGCACATTCCTGTTTGAATGGAACCACTCAGGAGGTTTATGTATGTACGTGATTGTGCCATTCCATTATAATGGTTATTATAAAACTCAAGGCCGGCCTGTATACTGCATGCACTGGTATGCCACCCACTACTTGCAGAATGTGTCCTATTTGTGTCTGAAACCAGGAACCTATTCACCAGGCTTGGTGCATCTGGTAAATAGACCCCAGCTATTTAGAGAGGACATCAAGTTGAAGCTGTGGCCTTTCCGAGAGCTCTTCAAGCCCTTGTGTGAAATGCATGCTCCAGTCCAATCTATCATGTCTGTGCTGAGCATCTGAGCACCTCTGATGCCAGGCAGATGTTTCCAGTCCAAAAAATGAGAGGAAATTCTATGTTCAACTGTTAAATGAGACTCCATGGAAAAGATTCAGTACAGAGACTAGTTTCCAAACTATTGCAAAACCTCCAATCAGCCACAACATTAACACCATCTGCTTAATATTGAGTAGGCTTCGGGGATGTTCTGACCCAGAGGACAGGGTTATGGGTTGGATACCCTTGCTGCTGCCAGTGTTGGGCCCTTGTATAAGGCCCCTTTTAACTCTCCCAGGTGCTACGGCAATGGCTGCCCACTAGGCTACCCACTACTTCAGGTATGTGTGTTCACTGCACAGATGTGTTACAGGTGACTGTGGTGGTCTTGTCTTGTCTGGAGTGCCTCCCAACGGCATAACAGTGATGCCAAAGGGGAACGAAGGTGAGTGGTACTGAGTAATTGGCAAGCCACTGTGGAGCAGTTACTGAACACCTTCCATCACCTAATGCAGTCCATTGCACGCCGTCTTTTAGCCTGCTTCCCTCCCTTTTTTCTATTAGAGTCTTCTTCTCAAATGAGCTTTTATGGAGCTGCTTTCTTCCCCCTCGATCTCACTCTCTCACCCTGTGTTTTCCCATCTTTCAAAACAGAAGACAGAGCCCTCTCTGTTGTTTATTAGCGGCCGTGAAACTTGCCCACTGTCTGCAGACAAAAGCATTGAGGCTTAAAGCCCTATTGATTCAATGCGAGAGTGAAGAGGAGAGCTGCGGAGCTGCGGAAGGAGTAGTTCGTCTGCAGAGCTGTGCCTGCTTGTCAGAAGCTGCTTGTAGGCGCAGCGTGAGCCAGTGGTGAGTGGTTTATGATTTAGCGGCTTGATAATGTCAGAGGAATCAGTCATTTGAGAAACGCGCCGCGAGCCGTCACTCGTGCGGTAAGCACCGCGGCTCTCCCCGGCTGAGGTGCATTACATCTCAGTGACAGCCTGAAGACAAGGAGGAACATTGAGAGGACATGTCTCGCTGGCAGCACCTTTGTCCTCTCCGTGGGGTTTGAAGGGCTGCGCGATACAGGCAAAATATCAACATCTCATTCTGCTGTGGCAAAACTCACTAACCACTAATACACTAAATGTCCAAATGTTTGTGGACACCCTTTTGACTCAATGCCTTCACCTACTTTAATTTGATAAAGATCCACTAAGCTTGTCTAGTCCCTGTAGACAAATAAGACAGGGCTCTCTAGAGCAGATTTATAAACATGAACCTATCAGCACCATGCTGCCTATTGTCAAGCGTGGGCTAGTAAAGGGGTATAAAGCCCCCCAGCATTGAGCTGTGGAGCAGTGGAAGAACTCTCTGGAAGATTCTCTGGAATGATAAATGGTGGAGCTCCATCCAAAACTTGGGATGAGTAGAGGATGATCCATCCAACATTCTGACCTCACTAACGCTCTTGCCACTGAATGCAATCAAATCCTTACAGCAAAGGCAAAATCACAACAAATCTAGTAGAAAGCCTTCTCCCCTGGACAGTAGAGACAGTTCCTCCAACAAAAGCAGGAGGAACTCGGAATTGATTATGAAAAAAAACAATGAATGCACATGTGTCCCAATACTTCTGTCCTTTAATAGAGTGTTGATGCACCAGGGTTTAGGATTCCTAGATTAAGTGAATGCTTTGACTCATCAACACCCACAGAAGGCTGAATTTCATGTCACAGCTCCATTATCATCCCGAGGACGATGGATTCATCGTTTGAGTATTGGTTTCTATCCATATCAGATGCACTTCCTGCTCGCACTTCATTTTGAGAGTGAGCTGGCACTCAAAGGCTAGCACACACACACACACAGAATGGCACCTCCTCTTACTGGTAATGATGCATTTAGCACTTGATTAACATTGGTTATCTTCACCTACAGCGGCTCCTGTCTGTCAAGGGGTGGATCTACATATTAGGCAGCGAGTGAACAGTCTTCAGTTCTTGAAGGTGATGAAGGTGATGAAGAAGGTAAAAATAGACAAGTGTAAGAATCTGAGACACTTTGACAAGAACCAAACTGTTCTAGATAAATGACTGGGGCAGAACATCTCCAAAACATCAGGCAGGTCTTGTGGGGTGTTTCTGGTAAAGTGCTCCAAGAACGAACAACCAATGAATCTGCATCAGGAAGACCCCCAAGCCTCCTAAGGTTCACTGATGCTCAGGGAGGACCACAGGACACCTTCAAAGGTTATGTGGAGCCCATGCCTCAAATGGTGAGAAGTGTTGTGGCAGTACAAGGGGGGTCTACTCAATATTAGGCAGGGGTGCTAATGTTATGGCTGATCTGATGTATGCATTTATGCTGGTTTTGCTACATTACCATGAGCCAATTTTCAACCACATGGCAGACACAACATCTGAGTGACTCACATCTGGAACACCTGGGTTTGGTTTTAGCATTTAGCTGCTTTTGAGACTCTCATTTGCATATCACAGCCTTCTGCAGGATCAGTAGTCCAAAAGCCACTGTTGCCATAACAAGTATCCAGTGCTATACTGCACGACACTGATCCCCCGGTGCCTCATTTGTGCCACGGCTCCATCCTAGCACGGCTGCCTCCTCGAGCACGACCCCTGAATCCAGCGCAGTGCGGCGATCCAGCAGGGCTGGGGGTCGCGTTTCATGCGAGACTCTTCTCTTGACCCTCAGTCAGAACCGATCAGTCCCGCTCATCTGTTCCCAATGAACCACGAATGCCTGCTTTAACGCAGAGAAAATGCCACTGCAGAGACCTGGCATGGCCCTAAACTGTGTGCCTGTTAACTGAATACAAACCAGCACTTCCTATACCTCCTCTTAGTTGTCAATTTTCCCACGGAATAAAGAATAGCAAGCGGCGGGGAAGACTTTGCTGACAGTATTCTCACCAATGAACCCTGACATATCTGTTAGAGGAACATAAACACTGCACGAAACATGAGGCGCTGCATGAGCGCTACCCACACGTGCAAACTACAGATTTAATCCTAAATTGAGACGATTTTCCCGTCAGTTTTCTGAACTTGCAGAAGCGATATAAACAACATGTTGCGCGCTATATAACCCTGTCAGAAATATCTGACCCAGAGCAATAGCAAAATCGTCCATCAAATAATATTCTCGGCCGTACAGGAGGAGAGCGATTTGTCTGTAAAGCTAACGCCGGCCATAACCCTGCTGGAGACTTGCAGCGGATCGACCGCCAAAGAAATTATTTATTTGTAATGATAGCTGTCATAGCGCGGCTCCCCCTGCTCCTGCGAAAATTAATAATTCCTTTTCTGACAAATGCATCCATCAGCCGGGGAGACTGTATGGTAGACAGGGGCCCGGGGAATGCCGAAATGTTCTGATGATCCCTCTTCAATTTCCTGCAGGCCGCGACCTCGGCCGGCTCCCACTGCACGCGGATGTGATGAATAGGCCGGGCCTCTGCTCTAGGTCACCCCTGCCATTACGCGAGGAGCCGGATTGACGTGAGCCTATTGTGATGACTTAGTTACTGCGGCCGGATGAAGAAAGTAGCGGTCGCGGGAAAGGCTGCGGGATCGCTAATTAAGCAGGTGCACGAGCGAGACTGAAAATGAAATGGTTTGAAAGCTATTAAAAATACGGACGTGTTGGGATTTTACAATCAGGTGAGGACAGCTCACTTTATGTAGTACTGAAATCTTAGGACATTTTATCTAATTTTTAGATGAATAAAATATTGTATTTTACATTTTCCAGTAATAACTATAAGAAAAGGTGTGGGATGCTTTGAATCTATGTGCATTTGAATGAAGAAAACACACTGCAGCATTCAGCACCTGCCATTTCAGCACCATGCGCTGTCCACGGCACCACCATCACGTGTCACTGACAAAACCAGCACAAGGTAGCAACACGTGAAAGTGAAAGAGAAGCAGGAGGATGAGTGATAGCTCTATCAGCTCTAAGTGTTGAGTGAAAGACATGGCAGTGAAGATGGACACTCCGCTCAGATTCTCACCTTCGCTGCGGTAGTCCTCCTGAGAGCTGAGGGCCGACAGCCTCTGCCTGGAGAACGGAGGCCAGTCCTGACCGAAGGAGCCGTGGTCCTGCCTGGGCCTCACGCGTGGGCTCAGCAGTGAGGAAGAGGAGCTGTCCGGCTTCATCCGCAGCACTGCCGCGTAGGACACGGGTCTGCCGGCAACCGATCTGGCAAGGTCTAGGAGAACACACCCGAGGAGAGCGGTGTGAGAGAGAAGCTGACTGCTGAACCAGATTCTTTGTTTCTTGGTTTTTCGTGTTTTAAAGTCAAAGTGTTGCGAAACAACATCGACTGGATGTTCTTTCTCTCAAACCAGCCCCTCACTCCACCTGTTTCACACTGTTGGAGTAATATTTTTTTTATCATAAAACATGTCTGAATGTCTTTTTTATAACAGCAGTGTGTCAGCACAGCAGTCTTCACCCATAGTCTCAATGGGCAGGAGGACTTTGGTCTCCCCTTCAGTTTTTTCAGGCTGGATAGTGAACTCTGTTGGTACTCTAGTTTGCACATTGCGTATGAAAGGACAGTGCTGCAACCTTGCGAAGGCTTTCTGACCACTATCACCTTAAAACAGTGGTGTAAACATTCAGTAAAGCATGGGCTCACAATGTGACCTTGTAAAAACAGAGCTACTGTGAGTACCTTAAAAAAAAAAAAACCCAAAAAAACCCCCAAAGAACCCTTAAAAAACCCAAAAACTAAAAGGTGGAACTGCAAGCAGTGACAGTATTTTAATCCTTTAATGCATGAACCTTAAAATCATTTATTGGAATGTTTAATTGACCTTCTGGCCAGTTCTGTAAAATAATTAATTACACTAAAATGAAAACACTTAAGATTAAGATATTACACAAATTAAAATACTTCATATTTAAAAACGCATTTAATATTGCAGGAATGTATTGTTCACTTATATATATATATATATATATATATATATATATATATATATATATATATATATATAGAACAGAACATATATATATTCTTATATATATATATATATATATATATATATATATATATATATATATATATATATATATATATATATATTCATTTATTCTTCTATTCATTCTTTTACCTTTTTATTATATATTTCATTAAATTAATATTTAATTATTATGCTCATAGTATAATGGTACACTTGGCTTAAAAGGGTTAAAACATCCACAAAAATCAATATTGTGAGTGCTCTGTATCGCGATATCCATTTAGTTTGAATTACAAAAAAGTTACATTACCAAAACCTGTGTAGTGGAAGCGATACGGAGAACTGAAAGAAACCTATACAAGGCCAAAATTCTCCTCTTTGACTCAGCTGCTCATTTTTGTCTTTGAAAATACATTGCTAATTATATTCCAATCATGTAATGTCAATCAGAGTCCTGACTGCATAATTGCTACAAATCATTGCTATAAATTTTCCATTTGTGTTCGAATCCCATGCCAAAAGGAGGAGGGGCCCACAGCATTGGATGTCTTAATTAAAAAGTCCATTAGCACCTGCTAAAAATGCCCCACTTGCTCGGTCTTCCAATTATACCGGCCTAAACAAGTACTGACGAAGCTCCAGTGCATCAAGCTGCCAAAACAGTCCATATGCAGCGCTTTGTAAAACTGACAACTGACAACGCCGTAACATTCCTTTCCCTACATAGCAGTGAGTCTTCCGCAGGGGAAGAGGAACGTAACCTCTGAGAACTGAAGTCGCGAGGCATGCGGGTCTGTATTTACACAGACTGGCTTGAAGAAGAAGAAAAAAAGCAGGCTGACATTTATAAGCTCCTAATTGAAGACAGTCTTATAATACTTGCAAAATATGACCTTTGCTACCGTGCACTTTCAGCCCAAAGCCACCAAAAATGCAATGGGTGATTATTGGAACCCATCTCTGGCAGAAAGGAATGAAAAAAATAACCCATCTGCAGTTGTCTGGGCTGGTTCATGTGGGTGTTATGTCCCCGATCAGGTGGAGAGCTCAGAGGAGAATAAAGCTCTCAGATGTAGGATTTTTCTCAGAGAAGGGCGAGAGAGACGAAGCCGTTCCAAATATGGCAGACAGGTGTCTAGACGGCTGTCTCGTCTGACACAAACGCAAAAAACACACACAAAAAAAAATATTTAAAAATGGGAGAACTATAGGCAGCACCCCAGCGTGATGGATAGAAAGATGAATGGATGGAGGCTTGGGTTAATGGATGATAGACAGAAATGCGGGCAGGTGGAGAAAAGAGAGGGAAAGAAGAGAGAAAGGATGAGAGGAGGGCACATGGGTAGACATGCAGACAGACAAACGCTGACAAATGACTTGAGCCGTTACAAGCTATATTCGGCAGCATGGAGATCCCAAAGGTGTTTGTTTATAGGTTTAAAAAATACAGAGCAGAGATCTGCAGGTCCGATTAAACTTTCATGAGGTGCCACCAAGATCCGCAACCTTCCACATGGTGTGCATGTGTATGGATTACTTCCTCTCCCTTTTAGCTTGTTGAAAAGTAGGGTCTCTCCAATATAGCAGTGCCTTGATCAAACTGGAGGTTGAAGTTCAATGAATTTGCTGATAAAGGTGGAAGTCCCACCAACAAAGCAGCAATATGCTACCAAATGCTGCCAACTGCCATCAGCAGCTGAAATCTGAGATAGCACAATATGCCTTTCGCTCAGATTTGGGTACCCGCTAATTTAGTTTATTTACTATATATAATAAATATGGAAATATATAACACATATTTCAGATAATTATTATTTAATTATTACATTCATAGTTGTCATGCTGGCTAGACGTGGCAGTAAACCAGAAACACTTGCAGGGTTGGAATGATGCAAGACTTTATTTAAAAGGGTAGGGATAACTTCACTATTCTGCGCACCATCGGTCCCCTGCAACTTATCCAGAATGCAGCGGCACGGGTCGTCTTCAACGTTCATAAATTCAGCCATGTTCAGCTCCTCCTCCTCATCTGCTGAGTTCTCTCTTTACTGGCTTCCTGTAGCTGCTGCCCTCATCAGATTCAGAACCCTGACTCTGGTCTACAAAGCCAAGACTGGACCAGCCAGCCCCTCCGTACTTAATGGCGATGGTCAAAAGCCGATTTGCACCGAGAGCCCTTCCAGCTTCAAGTACGGCTCGGCTCGACCCGCCATCCTTTAAGATCCACGGAAGACGAGCGTCCAGACTTTTTACTGTTCTGCACCGAAGTGGTGGAACAAACTTCCCCTGGGTGTCCGAACAGCAGAGTCCAACGCTCACTGTCCTCAAACCCAGACTGAAGACCCTCCTCTTCTGAGAGTACTCAGGCGAAGAGAAGAGTATTATGGTCTCCATATTGACTTGTGTTTAGTAGAGTCTAAGATTAGAGGATCTGAATTTTTGTCTATTTAACTAGCTGAGATTCTTCTTTAGTAAAGTCACTCTGGACAGGAGCGTCTGCTAAATGCCGTAAATGTTAAATGTAAATGTAAATGGATACAAGCTCAGTAGTAGACTCCTGAAAACCCCTGTAGACCCCTGCTTGCTGAGAGTCCCTTTCAGACATACAGAAAACACCCCAGCAGGTGAGAGTTTTCCCTTATCCACACTGGAGCATGCACACATACTGTACATGCTTGCACAAACACGGCCTGGTCTCTGGTCTCTCCTGTCCGTATCCTGCGACTGGATTAGGCCACATGCTCGGCTGCAGTTTGCTCTACAGAAACAGAATGGAATACGAGAAAGGGAACTACTTCCTTTAAAGCGGAGCCATCAAAAGGCCCACAATGATTTGCTCTCTGAGGTGCGGGCTGTAAGCTTGTGCCTAGACTGCGCTGTCAGAAGACATTATCCTCAACGCACCCTTCTCTCAAAGCACAAACGCTCCGAGGAAAAAACCAAGACAGCGGTAGCCCGTGGAATCCGAACTGCCCCGTGGCCTTTTGCCTTTTCCACAGCTACTGTACATGAAAGATTTCAGACGGCCGATGGTACAAAACCACTTTACCTCATTCTTTCATTCCATCTTTAAAGACTAAACAAACACTCTACGTCTGGAAGAGGAAATAAGAGGGGCTTGTCTGAAATGGTGCTATGCTTAATAATGCAAACTGTACTCTCATTAGAGGAAGGAAGTCTTTGTCGTCTTTTCGAGAAGCAAGATGTGTGAGTGAGGCAGCTGGACATAGCAGGTTGATAAGGCTGCATCAAGTGTGTATCTCCACCTGAATACAATAGGCTTAAAATAGGCCCACTTTCACATATTTTACAACTGTGTTAATGTATTTATTTGTTTATTTATTTAATTCACTATTTATTTCATTAATTCTTGAAAGCGTTAGTGAAGCACAGGCAAAGGCGGAGGGTTTGATAAGGCATTGGGATGGAAAACCTGAGGGCTTTGGAGGTGTTTATTTCTTTCGGTGAGATAAGGCCCTATAAAATAGCACAGCACAACTGGAAATAATCATTTTGCCTTTAGGGACTCGTCTGCAGCTCGGAAAATACTGCTGTCTGCTGAAGTAAAATAGGCAATTACTCCACTTATTTATAATTGCTCTAAACATTTCCTCCGCTTGCTTCATACGCAGGGGAAACTTCAATGGAAAATGGGCCTTAAAAAAAAAAAAGAAAGACGACCACAAATGCAGGTTTAAAGATATCCACTGTGTGACAGTTAATTGCCTATAAATCGCATGCAGATGCCAATTAGTGTCTGACAGACACATTTTCATTTAGGGAAATAATTACACAAAAGTAAGGCGAAGGTGGGTAAATGAAATGCACACAGGTGTTGCTTAAGTATCACTGAAGCAAAACACATGTACATATTCACAAAACCGCCTCAATAACGCATTCAGAAATAAACTATATGGACAAAAGTATTGGGACACCTACTCATTCCTCGGTTCTTCCAAAATTAAGGGTATTAAAAAGATTTCTTTAGAGCAACGCTGTGAAGATTTGACTGAATTAGCCAGATCAGTATGTCCCACCTCATCCTCAACATCCCCCAACTCATCCCAAAAGTACTGGATGGAGCTCCACCATCCATCATTCCAGAGAACACAGTTCTTCCTCTGCTCCACAGCTCAATGCTGGGGGGCTTTATACCCCTCTACTGGTCCACGCCACGTCTCGTCCAAGCTTTGTGTGTGTATTTTCCCTGGGTGCAATTTAAAGTAGCTAAATGCTTTAATCAGACGGGGTGTCCACAAGTATTTGGACATATAGTGTGCATGTGGTGAAGTGAAAAAAACTATCGAGGGTGGATCCACATATTAGGCAGCGAGTGAATAGTCAGTTCTTGAAGGTGATGAAGGTGCTAAAGCAGGAAAAATGGACAAGTGTAAGAATCTGAGACACTTTAACAAGAACCAAACTGTGATGTTCTAGACTGGGTCAGAACATCTCCAAAACATCAGTAAGCAGGTCTTGTGGGGTGTTCTCTCTAGGTATGCAGTGGTCAGTACCTACCAAAACTGCTGAAAAAAGGCTACATGGTCATGGGCACCCCAGGACATGTAATGATCATCGTTGCGACCCATGGAGGCCTTACCTCACAACTTACTGATCTGTTGTGGTGGCCTACTTGATATTAGGAAGGTGATTGTGGCTGACTGGTTCATACAGATATTAGAAGATACAAATCTGTGAAAGTGGACAGTATAATATATTAAATATCATTATTAAATAATTATTATAATTCATTAGTCTTAAGTACATATAGCTTTGCTAACTTATTTATTCACCACTGGTCAACTCACACATGATTCTCCCTTATCATTTTACACACAGAGCCAATGTGTCAGCACATAAAAGGCTATTAAATATTGGTGCACTTTCCTTTGAACTTCCCCAATACTAATCAATGCACAGAGCGTGATATCGGCTGATATTTTCAGTCAACCACAATAGCAGGCTCTACTGAGGACAGCTGGGGTAGATAGGGGGTGCAGCCGTGCTACTACACTTGCATTGCTCACTGAGACAGTTATTACACACAAAGCTCAAAAGTCATTAGCCAAACACAGAGGAATCAATGAAACTCTAAAATGGCCCACTGACATTAAACCCAGCTTATTTGGTGCTCATTGTCGCATTGCCATTAAGTTTTCTCTTTTTTTATTACTGTGCACAATATTCCTCCTCATCAGTAACACGGGCTCCACCAGCTACGAGAAAAAGATCTTTCTCTCCAATGCTTTCGCCCCATTCAGTAAACTGGATTTGCTTAAATTCCCACTGCACACAAAGTCCCTCTGCCTGTTTCATCACCACAATGCACTGCTCTTGTTTCCCACTCTCCACTCTTATCTCGCTGGCTTCCACAATTCATATTTGCCCTCAGTGCCATGAATTTCCAAATGAGTGGTATTGACTCCAGTGCACTGGCACCGAACACTGGGATAGCGCAAATGTGTTCATGGGCTGCAGCTGGACAGGAGGCACTAATCAACGTCACAGTAGGAGGGAAAAAGAAAGCGATCCGGAGTGGCATCATGCTATCATTACTCTTCAGCTGAGGCACAGCTGTTGCTCGCTGGAAAATGCTTGTTGCGGGTTCAGGGAGAGGCTAGCTCTTGACAAATCCAGCCCATTATGAGGAGGGCACTCTTTTGTCTGTTCCGGCGCCTCGGCTGACAAGTCCAAGCACTTGTCAAACGCCAGCTTCATCTGATAAAGGCGCTGACCCCTGAACACCTCGCCAAGTTCCACTTCCTCTTCTCAGCCCTAAAGGAAACAGTAACTGTCCGTTTGAGATTCCAGAGCTGTCCGAGGTTGGGCAGGTGGTGACGAAACAGCGGGAGCGTGTAATTTAGAGGTGTACGGAGATGGGTAGCCAGAAGCTTTGGCTGTACACTAACTACACAAACTGGCACTCCAACCAGGGGAAGGAAGATACAAGTAATTGCAGGTTCTCAACCTGGAATCTTTGAGGAATGGAGAGTATTTTTACAATTATCCATAATTACCCTTAATTGTCCGCTCCAGAACAGAAATATCTACAATCTCGGTTAGCAGATTTATTTTTATTATAACTTATTATTATGCCTTACTTCTAAACGTTGGAAGAAAAGGAATTATACAGTATATGTCCCAATGTTAGTGGACACCCCTTCTAATAAAAGCATTCGGCTACTGTAAGTTGCACTCATTGCTGTCACAGTCTGTGAATTGGACTCTCTGGAGCAGATCATAAACATGAACCTATGGGCACCATGCCTCCTAACGCCAGGCGTGGGCTAGTAGAGAGGTATAAAGCCCCCCAGCATTGAGCTGTGGAGTAGTGGAAGAGCTGTGTTCTCTGGAATGATGGATGGTGGAGCTCCATCCAGTACTTTTGAAATGAGTTGTGGAGTTGAGGATGATGAGGTGGGGTGGTGGTGATCATTATCCTGTCGCTGAATGCAGTCAAATCCTCACAGCAATTCTCCCTCCAAAATCTAGTAGAAAGTCTTCTTCCCTGGACAGTAGAGATTATTTAGTTCCTCCAACAAAAGCAGTTGTTACCCTTGATTTTAGAAGAAACAATGAATGAGCAGATGTCCCAATACGTTTGTCAATGCTATGTTGCATTGCTATCTAATTAAATAAAGTTGCAGCCAAGGTTTTAAATGAATGCTTCTGTTTGATTCGGCTCAGGGTTGCGAATCTCATTCTAATTAAATGTTTTAAAAAGTATGAGCATTTCTGAGTAATCAGGGGGTCATTCTGGTCAGTGCGAGCATTTCTTTATATCAGTCGCTTAATTAAATAATGACTGAATTAACTAATTTGTTGACACACATTCAAATACACGCCCCCATTCTTCAATGTAGAATTCAACACAGTCCAAAATACAGCACACTGTACACATGCCTCGGCTGACACAGACCAATGCGCTATTTGTCATGACTTTGCCGACTCTCCGAAAATGAATTCCAGGAACTTAAAGCATCCAGTTATGATTTATTTTCATCAGATTTTTTTTTTAACTCAATCTAATGAATATATTCATCTGCTATGCGGATGCTGATTTGTGTTCATACCACCAGCAATGACTAGTAGCAACTACTAAATCTGAACATCTGGAGATACTGTACCTCACTAAGTAGACATAGTTTTGAGCCTAAATAAATAAACAAATAAATAGGTGCAACTTTGGACTTACTCTCAAATAGCTCTCTACTCCTTATATAGTCCACTAAGAGACTAATGAAATTTCGTCCAGCAGGGAATTCTGCACACATAGCTAAATCCCAAAATACTTTCCGTTAGACATATTATGCAGCACTTCGGTGCAGGAGCTTTTATTTATAGGTCTGCATAGTGTACTTTGTAGGGAATAGGGAGCCATTTGGGGTTCAGCCTGTTTTAGACATTCGCCCTTGTTCCACTGCCAGGAAATGATCACTGCAGACCCTCAGTTCCTCTTTTTTGCAATGTCCATATTAATATTAATAAGTTTCATGTCCTGCTGCACAGTAACTACTGTCCTTCAGTGGAAATGAGTGAAAATAAACATGAATGACTCAGTTCAGGCTCAGTTCACATTACATTCCAAGCCAAGTTAATCAATTTCCGATTTCTTCCTCAGATTGGATTTGACTATCTTGCCGGTTCACATTCATAAATGTAAGTGAGGCTAAATGTAAGAGTAATGTGAAGGAGTTTGTCCCTGAAACACTGATACGCTCAACTAGAGGTGGGCAATATGGTAAAAATATTATATCATGATATTTATTATATCAATATTATATCATGATATTTTTCACGATACACAATATTATCTGCACTATACATGATTGCAGACGAAATGCATTAGTGGCCAAAGATTCTTAAAAACTACTATTCAGATACTCTCCTGTACTGAGTACAGTAATTTTATTCAAAATATGCTGCAGTTCATCTAATTAAATTAGACTAATTACACTGAAATGTGAAGCTAATCCATGTTCTTCAAGTACTGACCATATCCTTGATACACTTAGAAAAGCATATTGCGTGTCACAATAATAAAATTTATCACGATACGTTAAAATATCGTCATATTGACCAGCTCTTTGCTCAACGCCTCTGTTGTTTTCGTTGTTGTAATGACGACAGCACTAAGTGCATGCACACAAGCAAAAAAGACATGAAATCCGAGCTGACCATTCACATTCATCTGGGATCATGTATAAAAGTGACACAAATCTGATTTGAAAATATTGGATTTAGCATCCGAAAAAAAATCTGATCAGAAGAGTCAGATTTGATTGACTTCAGCCCACTAATGTGAACGTAGACCTGGACTCTTAATGGAGTGTTGGCACAGCCCACAGAAACAGACCTCCCACTATTATTTAGCTACTAATCAGAGCTAATCTAGAATGTGTTTTCTTAGTAAATCAGTAATGTTTCCATTGTTTTACCATAATTTTAAGATCTTTTATGTCTAAATTATGTTTTTTACCCTTTTTTCTACCCAATGTGGAAGGCCAATTACCCAATCCCTGTTCATGTGAACTCAATCACCCTATCACCAGCAATGCCCCCAACAGTGGGAGAGTGACCGCTAGCATATGTCTCCTCTGACACATGAATACTAGCCACTGCCTGTTTTCCAACTGCCAGGATGAGATGTGATTCAGTTTAAATATGCAGACAGAGAACCAAGCAACCAACATTTTCATTACTTAGAATAATTAAGTTTAGTCTGTTGCCATTGGAAACTGGATAGTAACTGCCTCTAAAACACACGGCACACACTGGCTTTGCATTTACTCGTTTCTGTCATTTTGAGCTGTGCTGGATCAGTAGTATACAGTCGGTTTGTGAGTGCAAACCGGCACCACCTATTTGCACCCGTCCCCTCACTCGGTGTCAGTATGTAGTCGTTTCCCATGGGCTACCTTCTCTTAGCTATGCAGGTATACTTTATATAATGGTTGACAGCCTGGCCTCAGTGTTGGAGGCTGTATCAGCAAGTTACCATTTTCTGTACTGCTGAGTGTGACTGTATGCTTACTGTTCTGCCCTGAATTAGCACAAGATTATACTGTCAGTGTTTTGGCAGATTGAAAATAGTCAATTAATTAAAATGTTATGTAAAATGCAGGGTTATTCGCCTTCAGTTGTGATTTTGGATTATTCTAACCTGGTATATTTGAGTTATTCTGGCATACAGTGTTAAGAACTTAATATTTTTCATTTGATCAAGATAGCTTAACTTTATTTACTTAAGGCAATAAAATATCCTAAAGCTTTTTAAGTAAACTTGATGAGGGAAATGAGAATGAGGTGAAAGACAACGTATCTATCTAACTCAGATCTAGGGATGGACACTGTGACACACTAACTAATCAAACACAAAAATATAAATATATAAAAATAGTTGTTTTATTTAAAAATAATCTTTCCGAACCATTTCAATCTGGCTTTCGTACTCAGCACGGTACAGAGACAGCCCAATTAAGGGTCATCAATGGTCCTCTGGTAACCAGTAACTCTGGAGCCCTACTTATTCTGACCCCTTCAAATTTAGAAGCTACCTTTCAATACAATAAACCATATGAATAAAAATAAAATAGATTTTTCACTCTTTGCTGTTGGCATTACCTATTCAGCCCTCATTTAACCAGGACCTATATACATATATAGATATTATTTTGTTGTATTATACCGGTACTGTTATGCGAGGTGTCCCCAGGGGTAAGTGCTTGGCCCTCTTATTTTTGTTATTTTCATGCTTGGCAGTAATAATCTCAGTTTCTATTTTATGCTGATAACACTGTTATTTTTGTAGAATCAAAGTTAAAAAAATCCGCCCTGCCCTACTATTATGCCTCTGTTACATTAAGCAGTGGGTGAATGGTAATGTCTTAATACTCAATTCTGAACTACTCCGACTTTCAGATTCACCTAGATTGAGTGTCTCTTAAAGCCTCTTCTGAAGCTCGCAACCTTGATGTCCTCCTTGATTCCAACCTATCATTTGAATCTTATATAAAAGCATTGGCTACAAGTGCTTTTCTTCACCTTTACAACACCTTCAACATGGTGAACATTCCACTGCTCATGTTCTAGTTTCTGCCTCCAACAAAAACAGCCCTCCAACAACTGCATTGGCTCCCTGTCTCATTTCATATTGAGTTCCAGGTCCTGCTCTTGACATAAAAGGCCTTGAATAGCCCCTATATTTCTGACTTGCTCATCCCCTATACTCTTGCCCACCTGCTGAGGTCTTCTGATGCTGGTCTACTGGTTGTTCCTGGTTACTTATGGGGGCAGATCCTTCAATATCATGGAATACTCTTCCACTATCTCTCAGACTCTGCTTCTCTTTTTATTCTTTTAAAGTCCAGGTCAAAACCTTTCTTCTTTTGCTAATACATCCCACATTTGTTTTTTCTTCCTTATCTTATTTTACACATAGCATGTTTAAATTATATATGAATGTGCTCATTTGTTTGATATAATATTAAAATAGTAATACATTAAACTAATATTAACAAATAATAATAATAATAAAAAAAACCTTGCAGTGACTTTCCGAAGTTTTGTTGGCAGAGGTTAAACTAGGGCACCTTAAAAAAATCATATTACATAAAAATAAACATTCAGATTTTTACTGTAACTGAGATAGTTGCTTAATAATTAAACATTTTATTCATAAAAAAGAACTTCAAGGTTTTTCACATTCACTTTTTAAAGCCCCCTAATTTTTTAAGAGTGTACATGTGTTATTAAAGGACAACATTGTAGCTTATTGCATTTGAACTACTCATCTAGCACATGCACCGATTAGCACCACTGACAGGTGAAGTGAAAAACATTGATTATCTTCAAATCATCTACAGCGGCTCCTGTCAAAAGGTGGATCTACATATCAGGCAGCGAGTGAACAGTTAGTTCTTGAGGGTGGTAAAGGTGTTGAAGCAGGAAAAATGGGCGAGACACTTTGACAAGAACCAAACTGTGATGTTCTAGACTAGAACTGGGTTGGAATATCTCCAAAACATCAGGCAGGTCTTGTTGGATGTTCCCAGTATTCAGTGGTCAGTACATACCAAAAGGTAGGTACTGGTGAACCGGAGACATAGGGTCATGGGCACCTCAGGCTCACTGATGCTCATGGAGGCCTCACCAACCTCACACCTTACAGGACTTGAAGGATCTGCTGCTAATGTTAGTCTTGGTGCCAGATCCCCCAGCAGGACACCTTCAGAGATCTTGTGGAGCCTCAAATGGTCAGATCTGTTGTGGCAGCACAAGGTGGAATCTACTCAATATTAGGGATATGGTGTAATGCTATGGCTGATCGGTGTGAGCATGGTCATTACCTATTACTACTAAAACTCAGGTCTCAGGCCTCTTAAAAGCCTTTTCACAGCAACAACACAGTCAGGGGGAGCAAAATAGTAGATCTCGGTGACCTTGGGCTCAGAGCACAGTAGAGTCTGGCACACAAACTTTTTATTGAGCAAGTTTCAGAAACGGTTGACAGAGTCCAACCTGTCTCCACTTAGCCATCCCTCCATGGCCCTGGGTATGGCAAATTAATTAGAATAACATAAGTAGGTGAGCCGTTGGTGGGAGCTCAAGTGTGGGGACATGATTAGCCATTGCCTGCAAGATTAATGGAGACCTTCAGAGTGAGATTATATTGACTGAGGCTGATTATGCTGGAGACCATTTATTCAATAGCATATCATTAGGAATGGGGGAATCCATACATCATATGCAAACCCTCCTCACCGAGCTGATAACTCACTAAACCCTGTCTTTGTCCTGAGCCTCCGTGCACCCAGATGAATTCATATGAGACCCGTCGAATGTAATGTACCTGTTTCATCTGAAGCCTCTCTTTATACAGAGCAGCTCAGATTAAAGTTAGCCTTTGGAATTACCTGGCGCAAGGACAGGGTACAGGCACGGGCGGTGTGATGTCAGCTGAAATTTACATCAGGATATTTTCCACTCAATAAAATAACAATAAAATAATAAATAAATAATACAATAAAATTAAATATATCTTAATTTTTTCATTAAAATGTTATATCATTTAAATAATATAAATTTAATTAGAAATTAAATCAAATTATTATTATTATTATTTTATTTTATTTTTTTTACAGATTTATATTTTTGGTCTAAAAAACATTGCTGTAATGACAGCTCTAAGTCTACTGAGGTAAGTTTCTGCTCCAGGGTGTTTAGGTTGGTTGGATGATGCTTATGAATTGCAATTTTCATATAGTGACACAGATTCTCGATTAGTTTGAGGTCTGGAATGTCATTCGGCCGTTGTAGAACATTATGCTTTGTTGTTCAACCACTGCTTTGGTGTTTGGGCTTGTGCTTGAGACCACTGTCCTGCTGAAAGGTGAAGGTTCTCCCATGCTGAAAATTGAAGCAGGTTGTCCTGCAGTGTCTGCAACATTGCTCAATTTTAACAAATATGTTGTGAAATGCATATGAAATATACTCTAATGAAGCATAAAGTACTAAAGTGTTCCATTAATTCATTCCTGTCTATATTTTAATCAGAAAACTTGCTTAGAAAATCTAGGCAGGTCTTGTTGGATTTCATATGCATCTCCAAAACATCAGGCAGGTCTTGTTGGATGTTCCCGATATGCAGTGGTCAGTACCTACCAAAAGTGCTTCAAGGAAGGACAACTGGTGAAACGGAGACACGGTCATAGGTACCTAAAGCTCACTGATGCTAATGGAGGTCCTGCCCACCTCACACCTTACAGGACTTGAAGGATCTGCTGCTAACGTAAGTCTTGGTGCCAGATCCCACAGCAGGACACCTTCAGAGGTCTTGGGGAGCCTCAAATGGTCAGATCTGTTGTGGCAGCACAAGGTGGAATCTACTCAATATTAGGGATATGGTGTAATGTTATGGCTGATTGGTGTGAGCATGGTCATTACCTATTACTACTAAAACTCAGGTCCAAAACATCAACAAGACCTGCCTGATGTTTTGGAAATGCATTTGAAATATGCATTTCGATAAAAAAAAAAAACAGTATGTATGTTTCCTTTAGAATGCTTTTGGATGTTGTTGTCAAAGTTTTCCTTCAGATTCAGATTGATTAAGAAGCATGTAAGAAGCATATGTCCTGCCGGCAGGCCAAAAGTGTTATTACAAATATCTATTACCAGAGAACAGCCCCACCAGTTTGTACAGCGGTCCCTGTAGTTACTGAGTAATATACCTTACTGTACAACAAGCCTTGTAGTGTTAAGGGGTTAACTGTACCAGCAGGAAGTGAACATTTTTGGATGGTCACAGGTCCAAGCCAGTTGTAAGCCAATTGTGTCCTCATTAAGCCAGTGTATTTAATCTGCTGTGGAAGCTCCAATTGTTGTACGTCCCTGTTAAAATGTATAATATTTTATCTCACCTTATATTTTCTTATGTAAAACCAATATAATGTATCATTCACCGAAACTACCCCATCACATGCAATGCTCACGAACAAGGCACTTGCCTCCTCCGGGACATGTGCCTCTTTAACTGCTGCCTTTGCATCACCACTAGGCAGCCAACACGCTCTGAGGGAAGCACCAAATCCCCAGCTCTGATACATCAGCCGACAGATGCCTGTGCTGACCAGCATCACAGTGATGCGCCATCTACCCACTCAGAGACAGCATGGCCGACTGTGATCTCAAGGGCTGCAGCACCTGATGGTGAAGCAGCATGATCTTAGGGCATAGTGTCAGCGTCTTAGCATACTGAGCCACTCAGAGCCCAAACCATGTTTTAGTGTCATGTGTTAAGCTGGACATAGATTTTCTAATCAAAGCAAGTTTTCTAATTAAAATATAGACAGGAATGAATTCATGGAATACTTTAGTACGTCATGCTTCAGTAGCGTACAAGCCCGTTGGTGTCTGAGTCAGTAGGTTTCCTGTCTATACTGGATGCACCTTCCTGAAAGCAGAAGTTAGCTTGGGAACGCACAGATGCAGAAGCAAAGCAACATGACCATGGGTTCAATGTCCTGCTGCTGCAACAGGACTGCCAGGTAAGACTATTCAACAACAAAGGCAGCTGAACTCACCTGTCCAAATACTTCAGGAAAGAAGATAAACATGTTTCAATGTCAACTGTCAATGAACAGAAAAGTCTGCAAAGCACATCACTGATAATGTCAAAATATCAGAGGCAATAAAGGAGGTGATTTGTGAAATCCTGCAGCTAAAAGAGGTCAAATTGCTTAATTAAATCTGACAATGAATAAAAGACTTTTAAAGTTTCTGCACAATTCAAAAAAGTGCCCAATGTCCTGAGTCCATTTTACTGCCAAACTCTGTCTTTTACATTCTTAAGATGGCCGCTATCAGTCTAAACAGATCACGCTGAAAATTGTTCTTATTTTAATTGTGGAAGGGGATCAAGAAGGGATTTTTTTGTTTTTGTTTTGTCGATGCCAGTAGGTCAATGTTCATCTGCCCCAGAGAGTCCTATTCTATTGGCTCTACAGAAACTAGACAAGCTCAATGTGCATTTGCACATCTGCATCAGCAACGGGTGCACCTTGAAAAAGTATCCCAATGCATTAATTAGAAGGGGTGTCCACAAATATTTGGACATTATATGTTCATAACTGCTTATGCTTATGATCTGGTATAAATGTGTTTATTACTTAATTAATAAGCATTAATCATTGAACTTAAAAGCATTCACAAACCTTTCAGCTCCCACCCACGTTACATACTCATCTTCAAGAGTCATGGAGCCCAAGTTTTCAGTAAGCCAGTTGTACGCTAATTGTGTCCTCATTAGGCCAGTGTATTTAATTTGCTGTGGAAGCTCCAATTTGTGTACGTCCCAGTTAGAATTAATAATATTTGATCTCACCTTATATTTTCTTATGTAAAACCAATATAATGTTTTTTGTTTTTTTTTTCCCCAATTAACCCACTCATTCACTAAAACTCACCCCATCACTTCCAAGCTCAATGTGCATTTGCACATCTGCGTCAGCAACGGTTGCCTCAAAAAAAGTAGGTCAATGTATTAATTAGAATGGGGTTAATTAATTAGGGGTGTCCACAAACATGTGGACATGATATGTTCATAACTGCTAATGCTCATGATCTGGTATAAATGTGTTTATTACTTAATTAATAAGCATTATCATTGAATTTAAAGGTATTCACAAACCTTTCAGCTCCCACCCACGTTACATACTCATCTTCAAAAGTCATGGAGCCTGAAGTTTTCAGTAAGAACCTGTGTTCCATTTACCTTCCCCTCACATCCCATATGAACTATAAAAATAGCTTGTGTGATCCATGTGAAGCATGCATATCGCGCAGTGTTTAATTTACTATGAAATTACAGGCGAACATGCCCTTAAACCAATCTGCTGCTTCCTCGCTTCAGCCTTAACCAAAATAACTTGAATAAATGAGTAAATACGGGATGGGTTTGACGGAGCACGATTTGACGGAGCAGTTTTTGAGGTTATGTAACCGGCTGTGGCAAACCAAGCGTCAATCCGGATCTTTAGCTTTCTTTATGACTTTTATTCCTGGGCAGGTCCAGAGGTGTGCATTGCATGCTAATATGCTAGCCATCGCTGCCACTACTAGAGCATGCACAGTAAACTCCGGTTCTGGGCGCATGACTCCTTTGCCCTTGGTGAAAATGATTTCATGCATCGCTTAAACCACACCACACATCTATATTCCATCTAGCATACATCTAATATTTAAGCTAGGACACACACAGAATGACTTACAATCCACCGTTTGACTGAGCAGCAGTTTCAAGGGATCAAGGCTTCGAGTAGCATGGATATTTTTTTTTTGCACCGATCGACGTTCTGGAGTTTGGAAAATGCACAAACACATGCACACATATTACGGGGCATGCAAAAGTTCGGGCACCCTAGGCACAATTTCTGTTACTTGGAATAGTGGCGACCTGATTTCCTAAAAAGCACTGCTAGGGCAAAGGTGAAAGCATTAGGTGGTGTGAAGGTAGTCCTCTGATTTTGCAGAGATGTTCTTTAAATGAAACTCTGCACCCTTTCACCAATCGTACCTTTCCTCGATTCATTTGAACTTCTGATGCTGAATTTTGATTCATGGCAGCTCAGGAAAGGGTTTCTTTTCCATGCCTGTGCCTCGAGTTGATGGGCATTCTGCTCTTTCACTTTGATATTACTGTTCGTAGCAGTTGATCATATGCTCCAGATGTGGCCCTCATCTGTGAAAGCTGAAGGTTAATGGTCTGAAGGGTAGAAAAGCGGCCTTGCGACCGGAAGGTCCCCGGTGTGATCCCCGAATCGCCAGGAAGCAACTGAAGTGCCCTTGAGCAAGGCACCCAACCCCCACACCTGCTCCAACTGCTCCCCGGGTGCCGCTGTGCTCACTGTTCAGTAGTGTGTGTGTGTGTGTTTATGTGTAGGGGACTACACTCCTGCAAGGACACACTCCTATGTGTGCAGCACAATTGGCGATTGAGTGCTTCATCTTCCTTCATCTTCCTTCCTCCTGAAGAAACACCTGGACTTCTCCTTTAACGGTATTTTGAGACAGACGATATTGTAACAAAAAAAGGAAGACGACCGTCACCTGGTGAGCATCATCAAAAGCCGCGGTAGTACAAGATCACTGCTGCAGCACTAGTACTAACAACAGGAAGGAAGATTTGAGCAAATTTGCAGCAACAGATGGCTCTCTCCATCTCTGCCCCCGTGCTGTGCGCTCAGCAGGCCCCCTTCATTAACACTAATTTCTCATAACAATATAAGCTCTGATCGCAAACATGAACCAGCATCATCTGCATACTGTGCATCTTCTGTCTCCTCACCCACAGACCTACTCACAGAACCCCCGCTTGCCTTCTGTCATGGGACTCGCAGACACTCAGTTATGATTGTAATTCCAGTCAGACTCGAAAACAATGCATGTGATATGTGGAAGCAATAACAGAAATAAGCTGCAACAATATTTTCTACTGTTCTCCAATCCTGCATCCTGGCAGGAACTGATCTTACCCAAAGAACAGGAAACGAGCTTCTGAAAAGGTGGTGTTAAAAAAATGAAAAAAGATTATTGTGTAATTAGAGAATGGTAGAAAAGGTAAAGGTGCACGTATTTAACCCATCTGTGGTAGTGAACACACACACACACTAGTAAACTAGGGGCAGTGAGTACACACACACACACACACACAGAGCGGTGGGCAGCCAACTCCAGCACCCAGGGAGCACAGAGGGTAAAGGGCCTTGCTCAAGGGCCCAACAGTGGCAGCTTGCCAAGCCCGGGTATCGAACCCACAACCCTGTTATCAACAGCCCGGTGCTCTAACCACTGAGCACCACTGCCCCATCATGAAGCAGCTGGGTTAATAGTGTGCCTTGTCCGAATGTGCTGCAATATGATTATTGTGCATTATTGCAGTTAATTAAGTCATAATTTTACATAAAAAAATGAAAACTTATTTATTATGATTTAAATTTTGTGCACTAGAAAAAGTTTCCAGTTCAAGTCACTAATTATGCTCTTTGTAATAACACAATCAGTTAGTGGTCAGGAAGTATCCAACAACTAATTTTAATTATTTTAATTAATTAATAATAGCAATTTTAATCTAATGATAAAATATCATCAAATGCTCACCTTTAATGGCATGCATTAACTATAATGTTTAAAGTTAAAGTGAATTATGACATCAAAGCAAAACAACCAGAGAACACACACACACCAGTAAAAACACACAGTGGCAGCAAGCACACACACCCAGAGAGGTGGGAAGCCAGTGTTGCAGCACCCGGGGAGCAGAGAGGGTAAAGGGCCTTGCTCGAGTGTCCAACAGTACCAGTTTGCTAAGCCTGGGTATTGAACCCACAACCTGTCATCGATAGCATGGAGCTCTAACTTCCCCACCACTGCCCCTAGCTTTACAACTTCTGACTGGTCATTTGTCTAACTGATGCCCACGAAGCAGCAGAGACAGCAAGTTTGTAATAAGGCAAGAACGTGACGACATGATATGTATCATGAGTTACGATTCAATATATTGTAATGTATTGTGATACTGTAAGCAAGACAATATTTCGTGATTTTTTTTTCCATCATATTTTGGGAAAACTGTCATATGACTTTAAATTAGTATCACAATTAATTAAACACTTTACTTTTTAATTAAAATTATTATTATTTTGTTTTAATTAATGAAGCAATACTGTGCTTTTAAGAATTAATACAGTAGTGTGAAACATAATATTGCAATACTTGGATATATACATATTTTCTTACACCCCTAGTTTGAAGTGCAGTTATGGTACATTACAGGTAAAAGCAAGGCTGGAGGTGTGGAAAGTCTGTAAGATCAAGAGACTTTCAGAAAGAATTGCTGGTATGATGGTAGAGGGGTAAATCAAAACCCATGTTTGAGGGGAAAAGAACATTCAGGACCATTCAGCAGGCTCTGGACTGGTGGTGCACTGTTCTACTGTGCAGCGACATCTGCACTAATATGGAACCTCCATGCAAGAGTCTGGGAAACCCTTTCCTGCGTCCCCACCACAGAATTCAAGTTTCAAAGTTTCTTTTTTTGTTATTTTGAAACTATACAGGATAGAAAATAATAAAATAATGGAAGTAAGTTGCCTGACGTTTCGTAGACATGTTCTGACCCAGTTGTCTAGAACATCATAATTTGGTCTTGTCAAAGTGTCTCAGATTCTTACGTCACTGTAGATGAAGATAATCAATGTTTTGTCAGTGGTACTAATGTAATGGCTAATCGGTGTATAATCACACAATGAAGAGTTCGATACGAGCTCCAGTTTGATTTTACTACACTAGTTTTATAACCAATAACTCTCTAAAAGTCATTACACTATAAACTTATCCCAATCTTACTGAACGCTGAAATGCTCATTATCTCAAGGTGAAGCTCAGTATTTACCCAGTACTTACAGGCAGGCTTCGTATAGATGAGATCTGAATGATACCTAATCTCCCGGGGCTGGCTGTATATATTTAGTGTGTAGATAAATTTCCACTACGGTCGTATGCTAATTAAATTGGACGCAGACGCACACCTCGAGACGGATTTGACATTTAATTTGGAGTTTCACCTTATTATTAACATGGCATGAAAATGTTGATGTTCGACGGATGGATTTGAATTCAAAATCAATTCGGTCATCTGATAAAGCTGCGGCAAAGCAAAGCACCCTCACTAAAATTAACCACAAGGGCCCATGGGTGCTGTGTGTGGGTATGATGGGAAGGGGGTCGGATGAAACTGGGGGATCGGATGAGACTGGCGGACTGAGGGTCTGACAAGACCTCATGCTCCTTCATTGATTTGCTCTGGAGTGCATCAGTGGAGACAGCAGAACTGGTACAGTGCAGCCCTATCTGGCATTTTGAGCGTGCATGATTGAAGGCCCAGCGTAGAAAATATAATCTGCAATCACAGAGGGAGCGGAGTGAAAGTGAAAATCGAGCAGTTTAGGGTAAGGAATCTACGCTACAGTGCAAAAGACTTTACCAGTGAAATTGGCGTTGCATTAAATTTTTGTTTTTGTCAGACATCCCTGCAACTAGCTGCCCTTAACAGCAAGATGAACGAGACAATAGAAAATTATAAAAGTAAACCTCGTTTAAAGTTTAAAGTTCAATTAATAAATGTTAGTAAATTAAAAGTTATTACACTACCTGTCTGTCTGACTGTCTGTCTGTCTATCTATCTATTTACGTATGGTTACATTACATGTGCATATATATATATATATATTGATTTTCACAATTTTATATATATATATATAAAATTATAATTTATTACAACATTTATTTTAATTTAATTTATTATTTATTATAATATTTCATAATGCTCTAGTGCTACACTTTAAAACTCTACAATTTTTTTTTCTTACTACAATAATTGCTATTTGTATTATATTTAAACTTTGTTGCACTGCGTCCAATTAAACTGGACAAAGCTGTAACTTAATTAAACATGTTTAATTTTTGTTAAATGTTCGTTAAACAAACGTTAAATAAACATTAAATGCAATATTCACTAATGCTTCCCAAAAGCATACCATTATCTTCATTTTTGCTGATTTTCACAATTTATATCATTTTTCCTTCTCCAGTAAAGCTGCCATTTTGGAGATACTAGGTTTTAGTGTGCCAGCAATGATATATTGTTAATCACAACGTCAAAATGTATCATTAAAACAAACAGATATAGTCACATTTTTTATTTTAGTTTTTTTTAAAAGCTAAAAGGAAAATAAAGCACCTGCTCTGATCACGATCAGTAACTGCAACTTCTGAGGGTTAAGGGCATATCCCACCTTCTCCAACAGTGACGAAACGTACATTGCACATTGTAGTGCAGTCCAATCACTGGCCTGTTTGCACTTTGCATTCCGCTGCACAGTGCGGCCTAATCGACGCAATAATTCACCTCAACATTAGCTCAGCTGTGTAGAAATTAGCCTCACATGACTGCATTCACTTAAGGGTAGGAAATTGATGAATCTTGCTGCTGGATCTGGCAAGTCATTCATACTCTTGCCCACCTTGTCCTGAGATCGGCAAAAGAACCTGGCAAAAATGAATGTGAATGATGATCTAATAAAGTCAATTTGGGATATTATCCTTTGCATAAGCGTCTGTAATGAATTCTAATTTCCCGTGCAGCTCGGCAGGTAAGCAGAGTCCGCTTCTGTGGGTGGTATGAGCAGCCAAATAAATCACTGCTGCTCTTCACTTTGATTGCAGTAAACGTCGCCCCGGTTTCCAGGAGGCTGTATCGCTTGGACTTATGGAACCACCCGACTGTCATAAAAAGCTTTTAGGGCTGGATGGAGAATATGTATATAGTTGTAGTAAATCCTGCAGTTGCTTCCACAGGTAATGCTGCCTTAAACCACTGGGATTCCAGTCTATTCTATTTCAGGTGAGATTGCTGTGTGACCTGTGTGAAACCACAGATGTATGTGAATGATGGATAATAAGAGTTTATTTTATTTATTATAATTTAATTTATTATTTATTACAATATTTCATAATGCTCTAGTGCTACACTTTAAAACTCTACATTTTTTTTTCTTACTACAATAATTGCTATTTGTATTGTATTTAAACTTTGTTGCACTGCGTCCAATTAAACTGGACAAAGCTGTAACTTAATTAAACATGTTTAATTTTCATTAAATTCGTTAAACAAACGTTAAATAAACATTAAATGCAATATTCATTAAATGCTTTCAAAAAGCATACCGTTAGCTGCTTTTCACTTTATTTATATCATTTCCTTCTCCGGTAAAGCTGCCAAATTGGAGATACCACGTTTTAGTGTGACAGCAATGACCGAACAGACTTATGTGGATGATGGATAATAAGAGTTTATTTTATGTAATTCAGAGAATTTCCATTGGTCTATCCATCCAGAATTACTGACACAGTGTACAGAGCAACTACAGGGTTTAAGCCATGCAGAAAACTTAAAACTGGAGGAAAATTGGAGATACATGTTTTTCATTGAACAGTAGTAACGTATTAGAATCTCGTGTTAAAAGCTGTGATACCCTGGTAAAAAGCTCTATTACACAGGATCTATGATAATACACTTACTGAAGTAATACAGTCCAGCTTTCTGAAGATGTCTTTTGAGCAATTAGAGAGGCCCATGCCGAACATTATGATCCATTATAAATGCACTGATAATTTCCTGTAATATCAATACAGGACTCATAGTGGGTTTTTTTACATGTTCAATTCAATCAAATTCTATTTTATTTATTTAGCGAAGGAATCTACGCTACAGTGCAAGAAGACTTTAACAGTGAAATTGGCCTTGCATCAAATCGAATATGACATAATAACGCAATTGCAGTGTGTGTGTATATATATATATATATATATATATATATATATATATATATATACACACACACTGCAATTGCAATATAATATATAAATACGGAACCGGATAAATAATAAATTAAATTATAATAAATGTTGTGTTTCATATATATATATATATATATATATATATATATATATATATATATATATATGCAACACAACACTTATTATAATACATATATATATATATATATATATATATATATATATATATATATATATATATATATATATATGAGCATCTTTTAAGCAAGCTAGTGGCAACAGTGGCAAGGAAAATCTTTGCTTTTGTCAGACATCCCTGCAACTAGCTGCCCTTAACAGCGGGATGAACGAGACAATAGAAAATTATAAAAGTAAACCCTGTTTAAAGTTTAAAATTCAGTTTATAAATGCTAGTAAGTTAAAAGTTAAAAGTTATTACACTACCTGTCTGTCTGACTGTCTTTCTGTCTATCTATTTACTTTTAATTACATTACATGTCCATGCTACACTTATAAGAATTTCATAATATCGCAATTGCAGTGTGTGTGTATATATATATATATATATATATATATATATATATATATATATATATATATATATATACACACATATATATGTATATATATATATATATATATATATATATATATATGCAACTCAACATTTATTATCATTGAATTTATTATTTATTAGCGATTTTTATTACAAATGTTGTCACAAAGCAGCTTTACAGATATCTGGGTCCAAGCTAGTGGCAACAGTGCCAAGGAAAATCTCCCTCGGGTCGAGAGGAAGAACCTTTAAGAGGAGCCCAGCCTCATAAAAAGCCGACTTTAAAAATGACAATATCAGCTCGTTACTTCTGAAGAGCTAAACGTGTGAAAATATGACCAACGTTTTTGTCACTTATAAAGCTGATAATAATAATTGGTATAGAAACGCTTCTCTCTGTCTGAACCCAGGCTGGTAACAGTGTGTCAGACTCAAATCAGTCTCTATATTTAAACCCAGCCTGTTAACAGTGGAACAGCGTAGGGAACAAAGCAGCAGAGTTCCTCCAGGTAGAGGGATTCTGACATATGTAGACAGCTCGGGCTATTAGAGAGAAATGCTGACACGTGTGTGGTTCCAGCACTGAGACCTTTTCTCTCACTGCGTCTTTCGTCAGAGCTGTGGTCGGGGAGTTGGAACAGAGCGGAGAGTGTAGGCAGCTGTGCCGCCGAGTCCCACTTTACCGCTTCACCACGTCCAGATTCGCGGTGACACTGGAGTCACCGCCAGGGTTCAAACTCGGTGCAGATATGTGTGGATATAAGATAATTAATGTCAGGATAATGATCAGATCTTTTAGCACATTTCGTAGGATATGATCACAATATTATATTATATTACAAACATATAAGGACTTACAGCTCTGGAGAAAAATAAGAGACCACTAGAAAGAAGAAAGTCAAAGTTATTTCACTGTAGTGATTTCTGAATGCTCTCAAAGTTCAGATATTAATACTGTGTTGTTTAAATTTGAATAATAACTTCTTATGCATATAATTATTATAAGATAAGATAATCCTTTATTAGTCCCACAGTGGGGAAATTCTCAGTGTCACAGCAGAAAGGGATAGCAGGACACTCAGTCACAAAAGGTAGATAAATTACAATATATACACAAAATAAATAATAGAAGTAAAAAGCAATAGCAATATTAGTTACAGGTTATTTATAGGTAATTGCAAATGACTCTTAATTGCACAGGTGGAGGAGGGGGGGTATTGCACATTGTATTTTCACATTGAGGGATCTCTATTCTCTGAACATGTGTGTGTAGTTTCAAATTTTATTATCATTTCTACTATATTACTATAATTTCTATAGTCTGTACTACTACTAATAGTAGCAACATGGTCAGAGCAGTTCATTTTAGACGACTCCAAACATTGACGCGATTTTAATATGGGGGCAAGTACACTGTTAGTCTTTATTTTAGCTTAATTTTTGTAAAATAAAAGAACCAATAAACACACAGTTAAGTAAAAGTCAGTGCTGTGGTAAATGGGTGTCTCTACACTGACCGCCGCAGTGCAATTTAGTGTAATTTCCATTAAATCTATTAAAACATGTAAATGAGTGAGTGAGTGCTTTTACCATGGTGTGTGTTCATGAAAACAATACTGCTCCAGTTAAATCGTGCAGAACCGCTTATCACTGAACGCAAGTGCATCTTTCATGCAGTTACTCTTAACTATTATTAGAATTAGTTACTAATTACTGCAGATTTGCTCAGATGAAACAAATTAATATATCATTAAAAATAAATAGATCAATTAGAGCTGGTCAATATGACGATATTCTATCGTATCGTGATAAATTTTGTTATTGTGACACACAATATGCTTTTCTAAGTGTATTGAGGATATGGTCAGTGCTTGAAGAACACGGATTACTTGCACATTTCATTACAAATAGTGTAATTAGTCAAGATTATTTGATAAGGTGCAGCAGATTTTAAAGAAAATCGCTGTACTCAGTACAGGAGAGTATCTGAATAGTAGTTTTTAAGAATCTTTGGCCACTAATGCATTTCGTCTGTGATGATGTATAGTGCAGATAATATTGTGCATCGTAAAAACTTTAATCTTTAAATATCGTGATATAATATTTTTTACCTTCGCCCACCTCTAAGATCAATAAAATAATAGTTTGAGTATTTGTGACCAGTGGATCGCCATCAGCAGCCAGAGCCTGAGGGAGCACAATTGGCCTGGCTCTTTCTGGGTGGGTAGATATCTCTCTCTCTTCCACATTACTTCAGAGTGATGCTGGCCGACATGGCCGTCCGCTAGCCGATGCCTCAGAGCTGGGTATCCGGTGCTTTCCTCTGAGCGCGTTGGTTACCTGGTGATGTTGTATCGGCAGCATTTCGAATAGAGGCGGAGGAGGTATGTGGTGGTCCTTAACCTCCCAGAGTCGGGAGTGTTACATGTGATGAGGCATTACGAGTGGATTGGGTAATTAGCTATCCAAAATTGGAGAGGAAAATTGGGTAAAATAAAGAAATAAATGAATAAATATATAAACGAACCATGCTACAGAAGAAGCTGCCACTGCAGAGTTTGTGTTTATTGGAGGAGCTGAACCGTTAACTGCTAATCACTAATCAGTAAGTGCTACCGCTTCTCATACTGCCACACTCATAACGCCTGAAGCAGAGAACTGTGGGCGGTCCCCTAGAATCCACATGTGCCATCAATATTGAATTCTGAAGAAGGGCAGAGATGGAGATACGGAGAGACTTCGACAAAGAGCATGGCCTCGCTGAAATAAACAATCAGTGCAAGTGCTGTCGGCCGCAAACAACTATCCTCCATGCCACGGATTGGCTAGATCAAAAATCAATGTGGAGAAATTGACTCAGCAAAAACAAATTAACTGTACCAGCCACTCAGCTCCTCTGTAAAGCGGGTACAGCAAGTCAAGCGCTTTGAGAAATCAGCAATTCGAAGTCAGCACCTTATGGTGTCTTCTACGCATACGCATTTGGGTGCATGTGGGTGTATGTTGTTTGTGAGCTATAAAGGATCTATGACATAAAAACCCCACCAGTCTCCAAAACTGCTGCCTCCTAGACAACAAAATGTGAAATATACCAAAGTAATGAGACAGCATGGTTATTAAGTTATGCATTTCCTTTGAAAGGAGTGGGCTGGACCTCATACTTCAGCTCTCCCATTTCTGTATGTGTAGCTGTTTCACTGCAACCCGCTCAAGCTCCACTAATTGCCTCTATAGTGCTCTACAAGCAGCTGACACACACACACACACACACACACACACACACACTTACAGTACTGATGTCTGGGGGAGGAGACATATCTTTTTCATATCTTCCATATACGTATGTCTTTTACTCAAAATGGTTCTAAATATTTAATCAAAAAAGTTTTATTATGGTTAGAAAGAACAATTTAATGGTTAATACTATTTTACTACTGAGCATTATATGAATTATATGAGTTATTATATGGATTAGCTACAATGCTAGCGATATACCATACCATACTAGCTGCAGAATAACAATCTGTTTAAAGTCGTTGTGTCCGTTTTGTTATAAACAGCCTATTTACTGTGTACAGTGTTCTAGTTCTGTCCTTCAGAGTAAAGGTTTGTCTATAATATTTGAAGCTTGTTGAAGCTGACAGGTTTTTATAGGCCTTTATGTTTGTATAATGCAACGCCTGCAGCTAACAAGATGGATATTTTCTACTGGAGACTCAACGTGGGCCCCGTTAGAACATACACTGTTATTAAAAAACAAAATAATAATAATAATAATAATAAATATATGTAAACTGAGCTTTATGAAAATGCTGACGTCACAATGCATACATGTTCTCTTCACTGGCTTCCTGTAGCTGCTGCTCGCATCAGATTCAGACCCCTGACTCTGGTCTACAAAGCCAAGACTGGACCAGCCAGCCCCTCCGTACTTGATGGTGATGGTCTAAAGCCGATCCGCACCAAGAGCCCTTCCAGCTTCAAGTACGGCTCGGCTCGACCCGCCATCCTTTAAGATCCATGGAAGACGAGCGTCCAGACTTTTTACTGTCCTGCACCGAAGTGGTGGAACGAACTTCCCCTGGGTGTCCAACGCTTGCTGTCCTCAAACCCAGACTGAAGACCCTCCTCTTCTGAGAGTACTCAGGCGAAGAGAAGAGTATTATGGTCTCCATATTGACTTGTGTTTAGTAGAGTCTAAGATTAGAGGAGCTTTGAATTTTTAGTCTATTTAAACTAGCTGAGGTTCTTCTTGGGGAAAGTCGCTCTGGAGAAGAACGTCTGCTAAATGCTGTGAATGTAAATATAAATGTTTCTGGCTGAATCTCAAATACCCCCTTACTCCCTACACAGTGATCTACATAAGTCATAAATGTCTTCCTTTACAGACGCTCTGTTTAGATTTAGAATCCATCATTTCCTGACTTGTGTGGTGCACTACATAGGGAGCAGTGTGTTTTCTTCTTTTGTTGGTGTTTTAATATCTCTCTCCCATACAGGGCTAGCATGCTCATGCAAGCGCTTTCCTCTCTGTGTGGATGGAAATATTTCTAAATTGGGGAGTCTCTGATATTAAATATATCCAGATATATGATGTTTGCTAGGGCTTGGACTCATACCCAGAGACAACAACCTTGGTCTTTTAAAGTTGCATCTTTATTTTCCCAAACATTCTGTTGCTCAGGCCAGAAACCAATGCCATCTGAGACATTTTCCGCAACCTGATCTTGTCATTAACGTACCCATACATCTATTCGCACGCCCATTCTGCAGATTTTGCAAACTAAAGCAAGTTTTGAATTTTGAATGCATGAAGAGTAGCTCGGATCCAATCATCATCATATCAGATATGCTGTTTCTGGCTTCTTTGGAGACGCAACAACTATTTTTTTTTTTCATTGTTTTGTGCCCGCTGTGAGGAAGAAGAGCAGTCCTTGTGGATCATAGAGGAAAGTTCATTTGATTTCATTTCTGCATGAAATGAAGTCATTATTTATGTCAGAACTGTGCTGAGCGTTCCTGCTCTGCTTATCATCTCGCTTCTGTAATCTAACATGGCTGATTTTAATTTGAACTGATCTTTAATGAAATTTCTCACCATCACAGGAGGGAGAAACATCTTGTTTAGTCATATATAGCTTTGCTTTTTTTTTTTTTTTTTTTTACAATGGAGAGAAAATGCACTGGACATTTAAAGCCCCTGGGTGAAAAGGATTTGCTTGATGTAGTTTGGTGAAGGTGAGGTTCAGGCCTGAGGGCTGAGCATCCAAGAGAATTCTATTATTTATGAGTAAAGAGACCAGATTGTTATCAAAACACATGCAATTGATATATATATATATTTATTATTTTTTTTTTATTTATTTTTTTTGTGTGTGTGTGTGTCTGTGTTTATGTTCAATTCAATGCAAATTCATTAGGCAAAATATATATATATATAAACCGGCAAATCTAGGCAACCTGATGCTAGCTTATTTAAATAAATGATTGCGCTAAAATGATTTAAAAGTATCAAAATATGTCCTGAAGCGCAGCATCTCTAAATGAAGGCTTTACTTCATAGCATAGTGACAGATAGTTAGTAATAGCTTAGTAGGACTATTCATAAAATACAAATTACGTACATCTCAGCAACATACCACATGACATTTGAAGGAAAACACAAATAAATAAATGAAATTTAAATGAGTCCTGACCACTTCATGTTAAATATTCAGGCACAAAGTCAATATGGAATGGGGCCTTGTCAGTTAGACCTTTGGTTTTACTGCTTGAGAAGAAATGGAAATTCAGCAGCTGTCAAATCACAAAGATTTGAACATTTTCCACATAAAAGAGAAGCTACGCTCTCAGACTGAAGTCAAAGTATCAAAGTCAATCAAAAGTTCAACACTTGTTAAAATCTGCACTTCAGGACTTTAAACATTTCTACTCAATCTGTTATTTAAATAAGCTAGCATCAGGTTGACGTGTATTGTGTGGTGTATTGTACTGAATGAAAAAAGAATGGTTAGTTAAGCTGTGAATTATAATTTTATAATTTTGATATTTTAGTTTTGTCAGGCCCTCGTTATCACGCTCTCCCCAGCACCTAGGACTCCTAAGCCCAGTCCACAGACTTGTAGGTGCTGTGAAGTAGCTTTGTGGCAAACTCTGTACCACTGCGTTCCACAGTCTTTTCAAGGGGAAAGTATTCTGATTTTGGCATTTCCTGTCTGGTCTAGAGTCTAGGACCCTTGTTTTCTTGTTGACCCTGGTGTTCTGATTCTGTTTGTTGTTCTGTTAATTGTTTTCCAAAGCCCTGCTTCGAGTTTCAGTTCGTTGTTTTTGCCAAGTGTTTTGGTTATTTTGTATGCTTTGTGTTTCCCCCTGTATCTCGCTCCGCTTCCTCCCAGTCCCAGGTGTGTTTTGTCCAGTTTGCCAACTGTTACCACGTTACACTTCTGCTTTCTGGTTCTGTCCCTTAGTTTGCTGCACCCCTGGTTATATTCTGTTTAGTTATTTCTTGTTACGTTGCCCTGTTTGTCATTAAAGTCTTGCATCGTCTATCCCTGCAAGTGTTTCCTTTTCACAAGTGTTTCCTTTAAAAACTCATTGGTCACTCCATCTACAGAAGCTCGAAGCCTTGGTGTAGTCATGAATAATCGGTTATCGTTCTCAAGCCATGTTGCAAAGGTAACTCGGTCATGCAGATTAGAGTATTATGGTCTCAATGTTGACTTATTATTAAAATGTTTAGTCTATTCAAACTAGCTAAAGTTATTCTTGGGTAAACGGTGAAGCACTTTTGTAAATTGCTCTGGAGAAGAGCGTCTGCTAAATGCTGTAAACACAAAATCTAAGTAGTTCCTTGCTTTCACTGCCACACTTGACCTGGCATGACAAGTTTTTACTATTTCCCTGTGTTTACTTCAGTAAGCATCTGGTCTTTGAGTGTTTTCATGGTCTCATAGCACAATACTATTTTGTAGTCTCATTATATTTATAAAAGTTTAGCCTAAATATATTATATTGAGGCCACGCCTTATTAAAACAACCACCATGTCACCTTAGGGGCTCCTAAGTAACTGGACATTTAGTTGAAAGATTAGGTTACTCCTTAGTATTCTTCACACAGGAGAATCTAATTTAATCCTGATAACAATGAAAAAAAATAGTCATGCAGCCGTAGTGCAGAGACTGGGATGGCAAACCATTGTCTTAACCTCGTAAACTCCTCAGAAGCACCAGTGGTTCCTGGCTTTTTTTCCCACAGAACTCAGCTGTGGCAGTTTGCAGTGCTCTGCATGTAGTTACTGATTAGCCACAGATGAAGGAGGTTAAGGGGTTAAGCCATTACATAAAGTTTGGTTTCCCCCCACCTTTTAAAACTGTGAAGAACGCACTGGTATTCAGTATAGACAGGCTGGCATCTGCACTTTTAACATTCTCCCCTTTCAAAGATTCTGCAGTCCTGCAATCTTAAACAAGGACATGGTAAAAGTAGCAAAATACGAAGGGTTTCCTATCAGCAAAACAAGACAAGCTCTGACCATTCTTGAGCCTTGGACTCATACACAAGACCTCTGAAGGTGTCCTGCTCTGGTAACTAACGTCCTGTAAGTTGTGAGGTGGGACCCATCATGCCCTGGAGCTGGTTCATTCATCAATTGTCCTTCCTTGGGGCACTTTTGGTAGGGATTGACCACTGCAGACCTGCCTGATGTTGTGGAGATGTTCTGACCCAGTCGTTTATCTAGAGCATCACAGTTTGGTTCTTGTCAAAGTGTCTGAAATTCTTACGCTTGTCCATTTTTACCTACTTCACCACCTTCATCACCTTCAAGATCTGACTGTTCACTTGCTGCCTAATATGTAGATCCAGCCCTCGACAGACAAGAGATAAGTAGATGAGGACAATCAATGGTTTTCATTTCACCTCTGAGTGGTGCAAATGTTATGGATGATTGGTGTATATCCATGATATGCTTAGAAAAGCTCAAAAGCTAACTGCTTATCACGGTAATGAAGCAATATCATCATCTTGCCCACCTCTAATTCAAACACAGTTCAAAGATGCGTCCGAGTCCAGTTTTCTACAGAAGGAGGATTGCACTGAAACCTGTAGGACTGTGTGGAAGCGGCATGGCATGAGGTGAAATAGCCAGGACAGGAAATCATGCGGTGATGAGTTGCTCAGGAGCTGACAGTGACTGAGCTGGTTAACAACTGCGAGGTGACACAGTGTGTGGGATGAAGACAAATACAAGAATAACAGGTAATTGCCTGAAAGCACTTTGTGAAAGGTGTCATCATTAGCACATGAAATGCCAAACTCTTTTGTGAGAGCAACTAATACCGAAGCTATGTGTTTGGCCTTAACACTCCATTTGCCTCAATGGACCTGCCAGTGGCAATTTGACTGAAACGTTCGGAAATTGATCATCACCTCCCTAAAACTCTCAGACCCATATTGCCTACACTCTCTCTCACTCTCTTGCTCCCTCTCTCGCTCCCTCTCACGTTCCCTCTCACGCTCCCTCTCTCTTTCATTGTCACCCCTGTTTCCCTATTATGTCTCTTGGCAAAGATATCCTTTTGCCTTTTTTTTTTCAGCAAATCTATGTGATTGGTTATGAGTGGAGTAGATAATAAGCTCTGAGTATTTACCGACTACAATCAACCAACACTTTCTGAACCAATTCACTGATTGCTTTGCTAATGTGTTTAACACAGACAAATGACTTTTCTCAAATCAGTTCTGAAACTGCTCGAGACAACTCACAATCCTCCCTCCTTCTGTCCGAGATCGCTGGATTTGCGATGAATAATGTTTATAACAGCTGTGAGATATTCAAGCGTTACTTCCAGCGAGCTCATAAACATAATCCCTACACACAGCTCTGCTGCCCTCTTCATTTCTCACGTCTAAAGTGCTATCAAAGATAACAGAGCTTTACGCCAACTTCATTACCCCTGCATTACTGCCGCTCCTCAACAAACAAGCAAGCTGCATCCATTGAGACGACCACAGATACCTCATTTTCGAAGCTCAAGTGCTTGATAGAACTATTCATTTTCCTCTGTGCATGAAGAAGGAGTCTCAGGGCTCAGCCTGAAGCCCATTTCTGCTGATGTTTCACTTTGAGGGGCTGAAACACTTGCTGGGCAGCGTTGGATGTGTGGAGCTGTTTACCGTGGGGTCTTGCAGGAGGGGTTTGCAGGCAAATAAACAGTTTTTTTTTCCCCCAATAATGATCAATGAACATTCGGTGGTTAAAGCAAGATTACTAGAGGGGAACAAGCTTTGCACTGGGCCTTTATATGTTGCCACTTTCAGCCCCTCGGTATCGCGCCCTCCCCCCAGGGCAATGCCGAGCCGCCGCCCACAGGCTCACACAAGGACTTGATTCATGTTTCAGTGTGTATGTCTCGATTCAGTGTTTTGTTCATAATCATTTACGTCACGTGTTTTGATTCAGGTTCATCACGTCTTGTTAAGTTCATGCATTTCACCTGAGGCTGTGGGTATTTAAGGGGCGAGAATTGAATGAATAAACTAAATGGATTAGATGTTCAAGGTCCAAGAACCTCAAAGTTATCGGAGAGGTTACCATCTGTTATCTTAATAGCATTAGGTCAGCTTTTGCTCGACTCCGTCAACAACGTCTGATCTTCACAGAGGGTCGAGCGTCTATCGAGGTGTGCTCGTTGATCCAGGGAGAGAATCCTTCTGCTCTCAAACCAGCAAGGGGTGCCAGGTTGGGTCGGCCTAGCAGCTCTTGCCAGGTAGCTGGTTCTCCAGATATACCCCCGGTCTCAGGTCTGTTTGTTTTCACCCTCTTGTTTGCCATGTTCTGTTTATGTTGATCACTGTTCATGTGTATGCCCTTTAGTTGCTGCATGTTTGGCTCACTTGCCCCCTTTTGTTTGTTTAATAAATGTACTTGCATTGGACCATCTCTGCGAGTGTTCATCCCTCTGTGTCTGGCCTATCCCGTCATGACAGCCATCTTCTTATTTTTATTGAGTTCCTTTGGGTTTCTAAAATTCTATTCTACCTACGACAGGACTTCTTTTAACTCTATAAAAACAAATGTAAAATCCCATAAATATCCCCAGTGCCAAGCTTGCTTAAAGAAAACAGTGCAACTGAACTTATTTGGACCCAATGTCTGCCAAGAATAGAGGTATACTATCACTTATAGCAAAGAAATGCACTAGATTGGATAATCGGATGAATTAACTGACTGAAATGAATCAACAACGACCTCCAACATTTCAGTTGTTTGTGATAATCCTGAATGAGACACTGCGACTGGAACAGAGCACTTACTGTCTAAAAGGTAAAGAAGAAATCCTTTGGAGAACATGGGAGCCGTTTATGGACATGCCTAGCCTGCAGCACCTGCTTTTACTATGTGGAAGAACAATACACACTTTGTGTATACACACTTTGAGTGCACTTTTTTATTATTTATCTTCCGTTTCATTTATGTATGTATGTGTGTTTGGTCCAGTGAATCGATTCATGTTCATTTACGTACATGTGTGTTTGGTTCAGTTCATGTGTGTTGTTTGGTTCAGTTGTTATCGGTCATTGTTCTGATCATAAGATTCACCTGGGACTGGGGGATACTTAAGGAGCCTCGACACCACCATTCGGAGCCTTCAGGACGCCCTGAGGTGCCGCCAACAGGCCCAAATAAGGACTTCCCCCTCGTTTGTGTTCATGTGTTTGGTTCAGTGTATCGAGTCATGTTCGTTTTCTTTTGGTTCATGTGTTTGGTTCTTATCACGTGTATCAATTCGTGTTCGTTTGTGTTCATGTGTTTCACCTGGGACTGGGGGTACTTAAGGAGTCTCAACTCCATGGTTCAAGGCCGAGAACTATATCGTTTGGAACCTTGAGTTCGCTCGAGAGATTCCCCATACGACTAGAGGTGTGTTACGGTCAGCTTCAGCTCGGTATCCACCTCCAGGAGCAGGTCACCCTGCTAACCATGTTATCAGCGAGGCTCGCTCGCTCACTGTCAGGATTCACTGGCTACCCACGTCCAGCAAGGCAGTTTTGGTTTTGTTTATGGTTTTCCCCTCTCATTGCTGCTCATGTTTTTCGTTCCTTGGTGTTTATGTTCGTTATGTAAACAGTCTTGTTTTGCAGAACAAAAGACAACAAACTATCAAAACACAATAAAAATTGAATACAATAAAATTAATTATACAAGTACTTTGAACTGCCTTATACAGTATGTTCCATTTGTATTGTCACAATTGCTGCCACTTTATTATATGCATAACTTATCATTTGTATACATGTACATATTTCTCTTTGTTTTATATTCTATTTTAAAAAGTGTTTACTCTTACTCTAACCGTTACAACTGTAACAACTGTAATTTCCCTCCTGGGATCAATAAAGTTTTTCTGATTCTGATTAAAGCTGGAACAGTAACCAGTAATAATTAGGGACCGAGGGTTAATGTAAAGAAAGGCTTGGGTGTGACTGCGACTGCTCCAGTTTACTGATATACTGGTGTACCGAGGGCAGTGCAGAATTAACACACAATCACCAGCTAACAGGCTGCATTTCTATTTACAACCACTCTCCTCCACATGCAAAACAGTTCAACAGGGAGCACAGTTGCGGAGCTTGGTCTTGACAGCAATTACAGCGGGTCAGCCGCCTCAGTAACAGATACACTTGCCTTGGATTGTTTTTCTTTTTTTCTTCTATTTTTAGAAAACATTTGGAAAACATTTCACATCTCATAGGCCTCCCTGATAGAAGACATGGAGTGTTAGGTGGTACCATACGCCTACCTCACCAGGGCTGATCGTTAGTTAACTGTAGAAAACGGGACACTTAGCAGCTAATTGTGTATCAGGATGTATTTAAGCAGCAGACCCTGAGAGGAGTGTGTTATCGCGAATAACATCACGGCTGTGATTTGGCCGAAGACTTGAGCCGAAAGCGAGTGCGGTAGATCATCACAGCCATAATGCATAATGTTCTTTCCAATAATGACCTCAAGTGTTCTGCTGCTGTTGTTTTTTATACAAAATAAATAAACTGAATAAATCAGAGACGCCTTGAATTTCATACTGAATCCGCTTTCATTCTGTCAGATCCTTCCACCAAAAAGTAGTTAGTAATAAAGCATTCATTACTATTCAACAGTACTAACTTCATAACACCAGAACTGACTTAGTGGAGGCTTGATAAGATACCCGTTGACCAGACTGAGCCATGGAACTGTTGTAGTATCAAGTTCAGAGACTCTATCTATCTATTTATTTATTTATTTATTTATTTATTTTTATTTTAAAAATATAAAAAATTGTTTATTTATTGTTTTATTTACATAAATAAATAAAAAGTCTGGTGTCAGAACTTGAAATATATTTAAAAAAAGCAATATATATATATATATATATATATATATATATATATATATATATATTTATTGAGCCCTCCCACCCACAAGGTTATTGGTACAGGCTACACTGTAGTAAGCAGTAAAACAGTGAACCTGAACTTTCACACAGGTCATATATTTTTATTTAGGGCTGATAAAAAATGAAAAGGCAAGTGGTCACAATTGTCTGCAAAACTAAAAATGCATTTATTTTTTAAAACCTATATTTCTGCAGACATACACTACAACCGCTGAACACCATCGACACATCGCCCACCTCTGATCCACCAAACTACTGCTATATTACTGTTGTAGTTTACCCTGAACTCACACAAGTGAAACTGTTCTCATAATTATTTATTAAGATTTATATATTTTGATATGTTTACGTGACACACACTTAAAATTCTAAATATTGTTTTATTGTTATTATTTTTTATAAGCAAATAAGGATGGAGCGTGACTTGCTGGTTATAAACAAACAAACAAACAAATAATAATAATAATAATAATAATAATAATAATGAGAAAGCAATCATGCAAGTAAAAACCTAAAACAACAGTTTGGGCCTAAATGTAGCAGTATGATTATATATTCATTTGTTTTGATGTCAAGAAATGACAAAAAAATGGGAAAATATGCATGAAATCACACAAACAGCCATGTAATCTCTAGAGACAGACACTGGCAGTAGATAGTGTTGTAGCTTAAGTGTCTTTTTTTTTTAACTTTTATAATGTGACTGTCATAGGATGCCCCCTCTCATCCTTGTCCTGTCCTCCTTAAACTGCCCCCTCACCTGTAAGAGCTATTACTGTGGAGGGGAAAGATCCAGGAGCTCACAGGAAGGAGCTGCAGAATGTTGAAGCACAGTAAGACTGTGTGTTTTGGCTGCAGTACTCACTGCTGAGGTCCAAACTGCCTCAGGAAGGAACAACAGTGCAATAAATGCTTGTCAGGAGCAGCCGCCGCACCCCATCTTAAGATCACCGTGTGCAATGCCAAGTCTAAAGCTCATGCCACTGGAGTCTGGGGCAGTGGAAACACTCTCACCGGAATCACGCCTCACTCTCTGGCAGATCCACACACCGATCTGGGTTTGGTGGATGACGAGAGACGTTTGGTGGAGGTGGAATACTGGGGGTTTTACGAGGGTTTTTTCGGACCCAGGAGCGCTTCAGTACGTCTGTACAGTTCAGTACGTTTGGTCACAGTAAGTGTGAAAGCTGTTTTTAAGGCTAGGAGCGGTCCAGAGCACCGGACTCTGGCCTCTCCTAAAATCGCAGGTCTGGGGTTCGCCTCCAGCGGACTCTGGTGCAGTCTGCTGCAGGTGTGAATGATATCCAGTCTCAGGGCCGTATGTGAGGTTGCATAATTGGTTCAACTTCTCATCTGCGTGGCCAAAAACCTGCTCCTATGAGAGCGGCTTCTTGTCTACAGGAGTTCCTGCACTGTGAAATGTCTTTCTGTCAGAAAGTGCTGTTCTTCACTGCTTCAGTGTTTGTATCCAAGCAAAGTAAGGAAAAGTGGTGAACGGATGAACCTGGGTCCGACTGTTTTCCTAATCCTAATCCTACACCCTTATCCTAATCCTAACCTTAACCCACAACCTAACCCTAACCCCAATCCTAATCCTAACCTCAACCTCAACCTCAACCCACAACCTAACCCTAACCCCAATCCTAATCCTAACCTCAACCTCAACCTCAACCTCAACCCAAAACCTAACCCTAACCCTAATCCTAACCTGAACCTTAACCTTAACCTCAACCCACAACCTCAACCCAAAACCTAACCCTTATCCTAATCCTAACTTTAACCTCAATCCACAACCTAACCCTAACCCCAATCCTAACCTCAACCCAAAACCTAACCCTAACCCCAATCCTAATCCTAACCTCAACTTCAACCCACAACCTAACCCAGCCTAACCCACAACCTAACTCTGATCCTAACCCTAACCCTAACCCCAACCCTGATCCTAATCCTAACCTCAACCCACAACCTAACCCCAACCCTGATCCTAATCCTAACCTTAACCTCAACCTCAACCCACAACCTAACCTTATCCTTGGCCCTAATTGGGTCCCACTAAGTGGGTGATTAGAGTACTGGCTGTGTTGATTCATCACTGACACATTAGATCCTTTCACATTTCTATAAACACCTTTATGGAAAAGCCAGAAAATTAAAACTCAAAATTGGCACTTGACTGAGGCACAAGGCAAAAAAGCAGTGGGTGATGGCAAATTGGCAGCGTCCCAAACATCATACATCTGGACTCTTCAGACAGTGGTGCTGAATGCACTTTGAAGAGCGGTGCAGTTTTTTACATACTGTTTAGTTTAGCAGTGGTTTGGGACGTGACCCTCACCCAGTGTTGCCTTATTGGGGTGGCAGGGAGGAGGCAGTGGTTAGGGCTGTGGCACTGTTGCACAGCAGTGGCACTGTTGCTGTTGGGCCCTTGAGCAAGGCCTTTAACCCTCTGTGTGTGTGTGTGTGTGTGTGTGCTGACTAGTGTGTATGTGTTCACTGCTTGGATGTGATGTGTGTTAAAAGGTGGAAGTCATATTCTATCGGTCTCCAACACCAGTGGCAAAACAGGCCTACAGCCATGCACAGCTGCCAGAGGCTGACGAAACTGCTCTACTGAGGGCTAGTAAAGGTTCGAACCCCTTCATTCTAAACGCCACATGGTGGAAGGCCAGTGAAAGTCGTTTGTTTTCAGAGGGAAACTCATGTAAAGGAAAAGCAGTAAATAAACACTCCACACCCACGAAAAGTTCGAATGAGTCTGACGGAGCCGGTGAAATTAGCCTGTCCGGAAAGCCCGGTGCGCCAGCAGCACTTCAGTAACCTTTGAGCCAGGGCTGCGAGAGCCGTACGCACATTATTTAGAGCCTTCTGCAGACTGCCTGTGCATGCATTTATTTTCCTGCATGTAAGCACACAGCCCAAAGTAATGGCTGTTGAGTCTAGCTCTCTCCGGTGTATCATCAGCATGGAGTATCTCTCTGTCTTTCTCTCTCTCTCTCTCTCTCTTTCTCATCCACTGGTCCATTATATAGCGCTCCCTGACTCAGCGGCACTTCAATGGCAGCCAGCAGATAACTGTAATACAAAACAAATGACGTCTCGGCGGTGCCAGCTGTTTAAGATGTCGCAGGCTGATCTTGAACCGCCGTTCAGCCTCGTAACTCTGCAAATACGCACTCATTAAAGTTATATGCCCAAATGTTCTCGATTCACATTAAAAACTCACAGTTCCCCTGTGATTAAACCATGCTTTACAGAGGAGAAGAACAGAGGCTGAGAATTACCGACGGCCCGAGCTGAAAAGCAGCCCGCTGTGAAAGTTCAGCTGGAAGCCCACCGCAGATCCACCACCGTTCTAGCAGCTAAAGCAAACCTCTGTGTTTGTGCTTGCCGGTTTTAATCAGGCACTGGCCAAGCCTGGCATTTCACTGGAGAGCCTTGGACACATACTACCTTCACTGCATTGTGTTCGCTCCTGGCAGGGGGACATTATGACTCCGCACATCTGTGTGCAGGTGGAAGGACCTAAAATCCTGCTATTCAAGCTGCCTGGATACGAGAAGGACAAATAACTTATTGAATAACAGATTGTGAAGCCTAGACATGGCCTTGAGCTGGTCTGAGGAAATACTGATAAAATCTGTCTATCTATCTATCTATCTATCTATATCTATATATATCTATATATATCTATATATATATATATATATATATATATATACATTTCGTATTATTTATTATATATGTGATACATTATTATTATTAATATTATTAATATTATATATTTTATATATATTATATATTTTCTTATATAATGAATAACATTTCTTATTATTTTTTATATATTTATAAAAATTTATATATTTATATATTTATATATATATATAATTTTTTAAATAAAGGCAATGACTCTATGCAGAGCCACTACAACTTGAAGATCTATTTGCCTGGTCTAGTTGTTCTTTGCATAGCAGGACACTCAATAAATAAATAAATAAATAAATAATAATTGTTATTGTATTGTTATTTTCATCTTGATTGGCTTGATGCCACATTTATCATTTTATTTTTCTTAATTTAGTTTAGTTTTGTTGTTGTTTTTAATCTTGTTTTAATTCTTACTATTCATCATTGTCGACCTGAGGAGGACGTGTTCCACTTTAGAGTCCTCTCAAGTTTTTCCTTGCCACTGTTGCTGCCAGCTTGCTCAAAAGAGGCTCGGCTCTCGGATCTCTGTAAAGCTGCTTTGTGACGACATTTGTTGTAAAAACGCTAAATAAATCAAATTGAATTGAATTGAATTGAATTTATTATTATTATTATTATTATTATTATTATTATTATTATATAGAGCATCTAAAGTAAGCTATCATGCTCACACTACTCACTAAACACTCAGGAAACACAGGTAACAATCAGTCACACTGGAATTAGTGTTAGTTTTGACCTCAGGCTTCACTAAAAAGCTCTAAATGTGCTCGCTACCATCTCTGCAGGAACAAATGCTGTGGATGACATTCAATAAACTCCACACAGTGTAGGACACAAACAGCTCATCCCTTTGGGTGTGTGTTCTCAATGCCCAAATCACTACCGTGAGTGGGTGTGTGTGTTTATTGCTGCGGATGGGTTGATGAAATGAACGAGGCTGATTTCCGGTGAAATGCTGCTCAACGGTTATGAAGGGTGAATAATAAATACAGGGATTCTGATGGGATCTGCTGTGGAGTCAGACTATCAGTGTTCATGTCCACAGTGTCAGTGTGAATAAACTTATTTCATTAAAAAAAAGTTGCTGATGAGAACATGTATTTAGCGGGCCGGTTCAGACTCATGAACCACATGTTTACACTCCTGGTCTAATACAACCCAGCCCTGCACCGCTGCTATGATATAATTATTATTTTCTTCATTAGCTTCCTAATGTTTTTTAGCTCATCTACTCTTCTAAAGTAGCCAGAACACCCACTGCAGGTGCATCAGTTAATGTTGGCAAGCAAACTTGCTAAAACTAGAACTCTAAATACCTGCATATCAGCATAGCTCATATATACGGTTCAGCACTAGCCTGTGAATACTCTTTTGATTGCCAGAGAGAGAGAGAGAGAGAGAGAGAGAGAGAGAGAGAGAGAGAGAGAGAGAGAGAAAGAGAAATAAACTAGCAGAACTATTTTTCCTTTTCCAGTTTCATCATTGCAATTCTGTCTCACAGTCAGATTCAATCAAAAATGTTGACCTCTTTGCAAATCGCGGCTGGCTTGGCATGCCCGCGGGTGGGAGGGGCTCTCCTGCGCGACAGGAGTAACGGCACAGTGTACAGGCCCTTGTTGGCAGGAGGTCAGCCGTGCTGATTGTCCAGCAGGCGAAAAGCTCTCGCGTGTGAGGTTTTGGCCCCTCAGGAATCCAGCACCGAAGCGTTCTTTGACACGGCCCGCAAAGCGCTTGTTGCCGTTTCACTGAACCCAAACAGAAGCACACAACTGTTTATCACTGGGCGCGCTACCAAAGAGCAGCTTTGATTAGAGCAGGAGTCTAAAACACACCGCGATGCATGGAGATGGAAATTCACCGGGAGTATTCAGATCAAGTAGAACTGCTTAATAGAGAATGCAGTGAACCTTCAGCCAACAGCAGATTCTTCTACAGTATTTCCTTCATCCCTCTGGAGTCTGAGGTCAGATTCTCAACGTTTTGCATATCCTCTTATATATCTTCATATCTTCTCTATATATAACGAGACCCAGTGTGATTTAGAGCACTGAGTGAACAGATACTCTGACCCTAAACCCGACAAACTGAAGTTAGATTGCAAAAAATCTTCATATATCCAGTGAAAACACGCCTTCACTCATACGGACGACTTCTTTAGCTGTGTGAAATGGGTTTACCAGAGTCTCAGCTTCACAAAAGCAGTGGAATGTACGAATGAAACAGCTTATAAATGGCAAAAGTCAGAAGACGTGTGAATCCAAAGATCACAGACAAGAGGCAGAGAGCGGACACTCATATCCACCAGTTAGACACGGCGAGAGACAGAGACCAGTCTCTCAACCCGTCTTTAAAGCCTCGTAACTCCAGATGAGAGTCACGTACCATCTGGGAATGAGATGCAGTGGAAAGGGCGGAGCCTACAGATTGAAGAACTGTATAGAAACGATAAAGACTCATCATGTGATGCTGGCTGGTACAGGCGTCTGTTAGCTGGTGTTGGAGCTGGGGACCTGGCGCTTTACTCTGAGCCTGCTTGATGCTGCATTGGTGGCAGTCTGAAAAGAGGCGGTGGCTGACTTCAGATGTACCAGAGGAGGCATGTGTTAGGTCCTTACCCTCCTAGTGTGGGGAGCACTTCTAGTGCTAGGGGGCGCTACGAATGAATGATTTCACTGGCAAAATCAGATTGGGAGAAAGAATACATATAGCCTGAGAACTTAATTAATCTCATTAATTATCTGTTAATTAATTCACTGACTTATCATCATATTTTCCCACCATCGTTCAGCCTAATATAAAAAGCTGTGTGTGTGTGTGTGTGTGTGGAAACGCACTGAACATGCTAACATACTGTTTAATTAACACACTACAGGTTGTAGTCATTACCTCGGGGGGCAGCAGACAGCTCTATAGCATGGTGTGAACCAACCCCTAATACCTACCTACACGTCCTATTACATTATATATATACCAGCATTGGGAGAGTAAAGGCTAGCCTCAGAGTCACCTGAAGCACCACCACATCCTTTCAAACTGCACTTTTAACTACACTGTTAAAAAAAAAAAAAAAGATCATTGAGGAATCTGTGAAGGTTATTTCATGGAAAACTGTGGAGGAACGTCTTAAGGTGCTTTGAGGAACCTTCAGGAACATTGTTTTAGAAGAAAATGTTTCTTTAAAGGTTCTTCAAAGCACCAGAAGAGGTTCCTTCACAGACCCTCCAAAAGTTCATCAAGGATCTGATACCTTTAACAGTGTACCAGTTCAGTTAACAGCTAACAGACAACTGTGCTGGCCTAGTTCTGCTCTCTGGAATTCAAAATTTCCTGAAGAAACCTTCAGTTTAGTTTAGTAAATTGGAACAGAAGCTGAATTTGACTGAATTAATAATTAATAAAAGTTGTTATTCAACTACATTGACTGACTCAATTATTGCATTTAATTCAATGCACTCTTGTTTATGCTATAACTTATAGGGTAGAAATTAATTAAATAAATAAATTAATAAATAAATATACACAATAAAATAACATATATATTTGATATATTTTATAATTGTATATATTTATATAATATTTCTTTTAATGTATTCCACTTCTGTGTACATAATTTATAGACTCGCATTTGTGTATTCAGGCTAATTAGTAATCAATGAGTCTAATGAATTAATACATCAATACACGACTAATCAAATCTAATTAGATGTTTGTCTTATAATAATTTGCAATAATTATAATCATAATTTGATGCTTTTTGACATAATCCGGCAGTTGTTCTTTACATTGTGTCCAGCTTTCATGATGAATGGACCTGTAGAAATTCTCAAACATGACCTGGACTAAAATCTATTGAAAGTTAAGAAGTTTTCTGTCCTTCTCCTGTAAAGCTTCCATTTTGAAGATACAAGGTTTTAGCTTGTCAGCCAAAATTTGCAGGTCAGAATTCCATGCTGGGGGCCCACCCTCTCTCCCTCTCTCTCTGTCCGCCTTTCTCGTACGGCCAAACTGACACTTTCCTCTCAAAGCGCACCAAGAGTCTCAGATGGCATCATCTAATATCCAGGTCTCATCTCTCCCCTCTCTCTCTCTCTCTCTCTCTCTGCATCAGGATGTTTATTCAGATGTAGTCGAGCCTGGAGGGAGAAGACCACCTGCAGAGCAGCAGCTCATTTTAGTTAGATTAACCGCTAAAGGGAGGGTTGATCCTGGAATGCCCCGGCAGATGAGACCTGACAGACTGTGCTTATACAAATTAGTTACAGAACAGGAATGTTTATATCCTAATTTGTTTGTTTGTTTTTTTACTTTAATTATTATATTAAATTAAATTAACCCATAGAGATTCGCTTACAGGCATTTTCACACAGTTTTTCACACAGTGTTGCGCTGTGTCGACAGCTGTTTGATACAGATCCTCACAGCAATGCTCCTCCTCCAGAATCTAGTAGAAAGTCTTCTTCTCTGGACAGTAGAGACAGTTACTCCAACAGGAGCAGGATCAGCTCTGTTAATACTCTTATTTTCAGAAGAAACAGGGAATGAGCAGGTGTCCCAATACTTTTGTCCATGTGGAGTTTTATGTAAATCACATTGACGGTGCGTTAACTAGGGGATACAATGACATCTCTCGTTGTTTCTCTTGGGAGTTTAAGATGTAGCACGGTGTTAAATCTGGCCTTTCCGTATGTGTGTGTGTGTGTGTGTGGGGGGGGGGTGGTCTGTAGTTGAGCCTGGCTAGACTCCCTCACTATGAGCTGTTGACGCTTCAAAGGCTTCTATATAACAGCCAATCAGAGGGTGATGAACATCTTACAGGAGTCTGTGACTAATACATACACAGTGATATATTCTCAGCAAGTCCTAAAGCACAATTTTACACAATTTTATTTATTTATTTATTTAATATGTAAATGATTTAGTGGCCAGTGCAAAAAGTCTTCTTGTCATTCTTGTAGTTGGAATTGTTCCCCATTCCTCTTTGCAGAAGGTCTGTAGTTATGAAAGCTTCAGCCAAAGTTCTAACAGTGGACTCTAATGCAACGTCACCTTTACCTCCACCAATCGCCAGCTTCCACCTGTCAAACTGTCTATGAGGTTTTCGTCAGGGGACTCTGAGGGCCATTCCAAAAGCTTCATTGTCTCTTTAGGTCCTCAGTCTGCTGAGGACGATTGAGGTATACTTTGGACCGTTATCTGATATTTAATGTTATGAGAGACAGAGAAATTGAATATAACTTTATAAAATATGTAAATTTAATTGACTGTCTTTACTAATTACAACTGAACACAGCTGAGATACAAACGACAAAATGTGTCATTTGGACAAGGGTGCACAAACTTTTGAGACTATATGTGCATATGTATAGTGTATATGTGACTGGCTCTCGAAACTCCTGATGTAAAAAAGAAAAGCCTATTAAAAATGACTAATTAAAAAATGCAAGTTTACACAAATTAAGGTCCTGCCTTAACGAGGACATAATTGGTTCATAATTGGCTTTTACCTGTAAATCTTTGAAAACTTTGCCTATTCTGGATAAAAGACTCTTAATATAAGTACCATCATCACCCTCTTAATTTAAGCCCCATTAGCCAGACTGTGACTCTGATGGAGAAGTGTGAAAATTAAGGCCAAAAAGCAAATTTTCGAAGACAATTAGAGATAATGTGAAGGAAACAGACCTCAAAATAACCTTTACTTATAAAATACATTAAGTCAACGTTTTTGGAGCACTGCTGCATCCACTGTGAGGAGGATCGCTGTGAAGCTGCATCCTAAAACCCTGCCCTGCCATAAACAAGAATGGGCCTTAAACCTTTGAGGGATCTACAGTGTAGCGTCTGAAACTGGAGTGAACGAGTGCCGGTGCCGTGACACATCCTGTCCCCTCTGAGGTCATCTTACAGAAGGACCATTTAGGGCCCGATACGTTAGCCAACCGATGTAGCTAGCATGGTACAGGTTAGCCAGCTGAGCTGCTCAACCCCCTCGACTGTATTAGCTACTAACTAATATGCTATTATTAAGTAAACTATATTAGTATATTATATTAGTATTAGCTTATTAATATTAATATTAAGCTACTACTAACATGCTACTAGTTAGCCAGTCGGGCTGATCACCCTTGGATTGTATTAGCTAGCATGCTACTGGTTAGCCAGGTGAGCTGGTCCACCCCCTCGACTATATTAGCTACTAACTAATATGCTATTATTAATAACATTATATTATATTAGTAGTATTATTATATCATATTATATTATATTAGTAGTAGCTTACTAATATTAATATTAATAAGCTACTACTAAAATTCTACTAATTAGCCAGCTGAGCCCCCCCCACACACACACACACCTCCCTTCACAGTGTGTTTTATCTAGTGGTAGTTGTTTATTTTCATTATTTTTGATTTATTTATTTTTGGATTATTTTAAAATAATTATATAATTAAAATAATAATAATAATAATAATAATAATAATAATAATAATAATAATAATAATAATAATTATAATTACTGGTTACAGCTTTATATGCCAGCGTAGCAAGAACAGCATTATATTATTGATTCATATTTAATAAATAAAGTTAATTAGTGACACTTTATCGGAAAAAATGTCTCAGTAAAGATCAATAAACATCTTTTGATAAATTTTAATCTGGTATATGAGTATGACAGCCGTGTGAAGAAGGGCAATTAATCACGTGCACGATTTTAGCCCATGGAACAGTCGGGGGGATAGGACGGGTCAGGACACTGGCCTGTATGGGAAGGTAGCTGACCATTACTGAAGAATAATAATCCCATCACATGTCTGGGGTTGTGGTCAAAAATAAACCATTTTGTCGAGGGTACGAGAGTGGAAGCATCGTGCTTACTTTCTGGAAGAGGACTTGAGCATCTTGTTAAAACTGAAGGACGGCTGGATGGTGCACAATAATGGAAGACAACCTGCCTCAGTCTGCTAAAAACAGGACAGTGACCCCAAGCACGAGCCCAAACAACGCAGGAGTGGCCGAACAGCGGGAGTCAAAGTACTGACACCCCCTCTCAATGTACATGTGTTCATCTTATTTATGTAAGTGTGTGAGAGTGTGTGGGGTCGGATGCTGTGTGGGAATGACTGACTTGAACAGTGTGGCCAGGCTGCAGCCACCTCTCCTCTCCAGTCAGAGACAGAGGGTTCAGAGCCCTACAGCTCCATACGTCCCACCATAAAACAGCACGAGGCTTTAATTAGTCTGCAGTCAAGCTGAGCTTTTTAACTTCATAACTCTGCAGACTTGCAGGGGTTCCACTGTGCGCAGGGTAGCTCTGGAACCGTAATCAGGAGTTAGGCGTAATTGAAACGTAAAGTTTTTATTGAATATTAATCTAAATAGAGATCACCGTATTTCATTTCACTTCCAGTCCTTTAAAAATTTCTTTTAGCAAACTTGTCTGACTTCCATGCAGCAGTTAAGTGTGTCTCGCCCAGCAGAACGCACCAATACAAGCTGAAGAGGCTCTTCAAATCCACCACCAGCCAGAAGCCACATATATATATATATATATAAAGTAAGAATGAATAAATACAGGAAGTGTGGGCTGGAGTCAATATCCCTTATTTTCATGTACATATTTTTAGCTGATACGTAAACATTTGTCAAATGTAGAAAAACAGAACAGGAGCAGCTATTAACGTCTGGAACAGTTATTAGGAAAAAAATGGCGGAAAACGATGCAAGTGTAGCTGTGAGAGCACCTGGAGAACTTGCAGTGACGTATGACGTTGGCATAGCAACGTTTCATCACTTCCTGTTAGTAGAACACAGATCAGAACTTTATGTAATGGGTTAGCATTGTCCCAGGTTAGCATTTTTACCATTATCCCACTTTTTATGTAATAGGCTAGTATTGTTAGCACTGTCCCACTTTTTATGTAATGGGTTAGCATTGTTAGCATTGTCCTAGGTTATCATTTTTAGCATTGTTCCAGGTTTGCATTATCAGCACCATCCCACTTTCCACACCCTAGGATAGCATTGTTAGCACTGTCTCAGGTTACCACTGTTAGCACGGTCCCACTTTATATGTCCAAGGTTAGCACTTTTAGCATTTTTCCAAGTTAGCATTGTACATCTTTTTGTCTTAGGTTAGCAGTGTTAGCATTGTCCCACTTTATATTTCCTAGGTTACCATCCCTTAGCATTGTCCACCTTTTTATGTTCTAGGTTAGCATTGTTAGCATTGTCTCAGGTAAGCATTGTCCCACTTTTTATATCCCAGGTTAGCATTACAGTATTTCGCGCATCCAATCACCATGGAAACACGTCCAGGAGGGTGGAAACAGCGGCCGTCATCCGGCACAGTTCGCTGATCCCCCTGCTCTAACAGACCTACTCAACCTGGCACTTGTCAGGTGAGTCGAATCAGGTGTGCCAGAGCAGGTAATGCACAAAACTGTGGAAACTGAGGAATCCAGCCCTCCAAGACCTGGAATTGCCCATCCCTGCCTTGTAGCAATAGTGTGCAGCTGGGCCGCAGCCTTAGACTAGAGTTTAAGGGGGCTACCCGGCCCTGGCTTTGGCCGGAAACCGCGAGATAGAGTTAGCCATCAATGTTGGTCAAGCTGTGTCCACTCTCCCACCACTACAGTGTTTGCACTGTCTCAGAGGATCCCATCAATCCCATCCACACTGTTCAGATTACTGTACGACCCTCATCTAAATAAT